>NC_092108.1:39825854-40125854 GCF_045679555.1 Salvelinus alpinus
GATAGTAAGTGCACTTTTTGTTGATGTCTCTGCTTACTTGTAGAACAGAAGCTCCAGCGTGGAGGAACTGCAGGCCTGTCTCGGCTGAGTCGATCCCCCCAGTCGCTAGGATGGGGAACCCTGGCAGGGCCCTGCCGATGGCGGATACAGCGCGCAGGGCAATGGGCCGGATGGCATTACCTGTGGAGATGGATCAGAATTCATGTGGAAGGATTAAGGAAAAAACGCATTCTTAGACCTACCTTTCTTATAGAAGATGAGATTAAACCAAACGCATAGTTGTGTAAATAGCAGAGTTTTTCTGTTTCTCAATCTCTCCAGAAATAGATACAGTGTAACATATGAAGAGGACATATTGACAATCATCCAATCTCTATTTCTCACCCACACATGCAGTCATGCAGGCACACACACACATACATCAACACACGCACACACTTGATGTATGCACACACACACACACACACACACACACACACACACACACACACACACACACACACACACACACACACACACACACACACACACACACACACACACACACACACACACACACACACACACACACACACACACACACACACACACACAGTGTAAACACACTCCACAATGGGGTCCAATGCAGGCCACTCTATCATTAGTTGGCTGTCATGGGGTCCCTACAGGATGGGGTTGGCTGTGCTCTGTGATCAGGCAGACAGATGGAGACATTTATCACATTACATTTAACCTGGTTCCCCCACTAGGTTCTCGCTCATTGATCACAGTATAGCCTTGTACACATGTATTTGACCAGAGAGGCTCATACGTACACACGCGGGCAACACACAGACACATCCATATATACTTGAACATAGGCGTTCACACATGTACACACACAGAATCGCTACACACACGCAGAAATACACACACACACACACACACACACACACACACACACACACACACACACACACACACACACACACACACACACACACACACACACACACACACACACACACACACACACACACACACACACACACACACACACACACACACACACACACACACACACACACACACACACACACACTAGGTTGACAGATAGAGACAGCACCCTCTCTCTCCTCCCATGCTAAATGATCCTCATTAACTAATGCCAGCCTCTGAAATTGGGATGATGAATTGAATCAAAGCATACATTTTTGCATATTCTCCATGGATGGTTAATTGTATGCATATTCATGGCTCTCACTCTCTCCGCCCTCTTTGTTCCTTGGCGCTTCTACTTTCCCTCTCCTCCTCCTCTTCTCTCCCTCTCTCCGACTGAAGTCTCCTAAATTGATGCTGTTCTACTTTCGTCTCCCCTCACCCTCTCTCCGACTGAAGTCTCCCAAATTGATGCTGTTCTACTTTCGTCTCCCCTCACCCTCTCTCTGACTAAAGTCTCCCAAATTGATGTTGTTCTACTTTCGTCTCCCCTCACCCTCTCTCCGACTGAAGTCTCCCAAATTGATGCTGTTCTACTTTCGTCTCCCCTCACCCTCTCTCCGACTGAAGTCTCCCAAATTGATGCTGTTCTACTTTCGTCTCCCCTCACCCTCTCTCTGACTAAAGTCTCCCAAATTGATGCTGTTCTACTTTCGTCTCCCCTCACCCTCTCTCCGACTGAAGTCTCCCAAATTGATGCTGTTCTACTTTCGTCTCCCCTCACCCTCTCTCCGACTAAAGTCTCCCAAATTGATGCTGTTCTACTTTCGTCTCCCCTCACCCTCTCTCCGACTGAAGTCTCCCAAATTGATGCTGTTCTACCTTCGTCTCCCCTCACCCTCTCTCTGGCTAAAGTCTCCCAAATTGATGCTGTTCTACTTTCGTCTCCCCTCACCCTCTCTCTGACTAAAGTCTCCTACAGAAAATGTATGAGGGTTCAGGTGGAGTTATTCATTTGTGTAGAGAGGTTGAAATAAGGATGCAGTGGTAGAGAGGTACACAGTGACTGCTGAATTGAGATGTGTGTATTTTAAGCCTTCAAAGAAAACTATACAGTCGACATGAAATGCTGCATGTTGAGTGGCTGCAATATGGTTGAAATCCAAGAGAAATGAATGAACTGATTATGATTAGGTATACTGTAAATTATAATGTGGCGACCTTACTGTTTGTAGCCTAGGCATTTTTCACACTCCCTTTTCTAGCATTCCTTCTTCGGTAGTAAAATATGAAATAGGCAATAATTTTTGGTTAAGGGCCACATCGTGATGTAAAAATTCAGGTGAGTTATTTGAAAACTTATAGGTCCATACAAATTTCTACATAGGCTACTTTCTATCTAGTTTTAGACATGCAAGAGTGGCCTGGAGTCTTTTTTAAACCAAAATATTAATTTCCCAAAACCTCCCGTGGACCAGATTGAATGGGCTCGCGGGCCGTATCTGGCCTGCGGGCCGTTTGTTGCCCACCCTTGCTCAAGAATATACTTATTCTCTTCTTTTACAACCGAGCGGGGGCCGGCCTATGTTTTATGTCAGTTGGACTCATCCTTTTTTTCGAATTTGAAAAATCTAATGATTACTATGGAGGCCCTCCTGGCCAAAAGTAGAAATGTGTGACCCCCCCACTCCTGGCCCTTTAGGACAGTAATGTTCAATGACCCAGTCGAAAGGGAGTGGAGAGGGAGCTGGACTGCCCCCAGCTAGGGGACTCCCGAGAGTATGGAGCTACAGCCCAGCCACATCCACAAATTACACCAGGAGAACTACACTATGACAGCTGGTACTTCTTGCTTGCATAAAATACTGCATCAATATTCTCAATCATCGTTTTGAAATGCAGGCTGCTTTCTTGACCCTGCGACTGCCTGAGACTGGCTCAGAAGGTGTGTTGGCAGCTGAGAAAGAGGGAGGGAGGGAACAAGCTGGGAGAAGAGCGGAGGTGAGCCCGCAGAGAGAGAGAGAGAGGCATAATCATACTGATTCACACACATTCTCACACACACACACACACACACACACACACACACACACACACACACACACACACACACACACACACACACACACACACACACACACACACACACACACACACACACACACACACACACACACACACACACACACACACACACACACACACACACACACACACACACACACACACAGGGGCTTTACACCGACAGACTTGAACACACGATAGCGGACTGTAGCTGTAAGGTAATAGCGCTGCTTACAAGACAAAGTGTTTGTGTGTGTGGGTGCGTGTTACTTACCAGACACTCCTCCGTAGGTGGTGCGCTTGCCCTTGCCGATGCCAGGCCAGGGGGTGCTGTCAGCTTTTAGGCCCATCATTCCAGACACTGTGTTGGTGGCAGTGACTCCATCTGCCCCTCCTATAACAACAAGACCACAGTCACTATTGAGCTTGATATTGCTGAAATTCCAGTCGTTCAAAAATGGTTGTCTGCTGCTCCTTCCCCTCCACCCCCCATTCTACAAATACTTCAACCTCCCTTCACATCCTTTCCCAATATGAGGAAAAAAAGGAACAAGTGAGAAAAAAGAGGCTGGGGGGGCAGGGATTTTGTCATTTCAGACAGACAACGTCAACAGCCGATTACATTGGATTTCACATAGTCTCACAGTAGGAGTGCTGATCTAGGATTAGGATCCTCCTGTCCACATAATCATATTCATGTCAAAGGCAAAACTGATCCTATATAAGCACTCCTACTCTGAGACTCTGGACTGTCGTTACCTTCGTGTGCAGCCTTGGCGATGTCCACGATGTTGGTGACGTTGGGCGTGAGCTTGGCGAAGAAGGGGATCTTGGCGGTCTGTCTCACCCACCGACAGATGTTCATCACCATCACAGGATCCTATAACAACAGATTCAGGATCAGTTTGAGGAAATAAATACAATATTTCACTTCTGTTATAATATAATGAAGTTGTCCTCTGAAGAGGGGTGTTGCTGGCTCAAAATAAAAAAAGGATGATCTCACCCAGTTTTCATGAGTGCTAACTTGTGAAGTTTCAGAAATGTTAACGTTTGTGAGGAATTAGGCCACTAAACCAACCTCCATCTGTTGTAGCATTGAAATGTTTGACAGGTTTTTGCAAATATACCCTTTTTGTCATAATGTAAGCACGCACGCGCACAAACACGCACGCTCACACAGCTCTGTCTGAGGTCCTCCTGTAAGCTCTGATGGGAAAGAAAATCACTGTTGTGTCCATACAGGTTCATTCAAAGACCCTGCAGCCTCACGGTTGCATTTTCATAGCAGCTCAGTTACTCTTCCTCCTCTCTCTCCCTCCCTCTCTACCTGTCTCTCTACCCCTCTCTCTACTTACTACCTTCTTGCCCTTTGTGCTGTTGTCTGTGCCCAATAATGTTTGTACCATGTTCCTCCCTCTCTCACTTTTTCTTTGCACCCTTTCTCATGACACAATTCTACTCGTTGGCACATACTCTACACCCATTGGCAGTGGTATTTTGTTCTCCTGTGTTAACTGAAGTGAGATTGATGATGGCTGAGCCATATCCCCAAGGTACTGTGGTAAAGGCTGCCTGTCTGTCCACACAAAAAGTATTGACAACCTTGTTAAAGATGAGCAATAATGACTGTATAACATAAATAATTAAAATACTGAGTTGTATTGTATGCAAAAAAAGGGGGAAATTATATTACTTCATACTAATACAATTGCTCAAAGAAAGAGATTTGGTTTAACAAGTAATATATTTTTTTCTCAAAAAGGTAAGGGTCAAAATAATTGACACCCCTAAAGATTCTTATAAATAAAGTACTCAAAAGTTTGGTATTTGTGACCCATTTCAGGAAAAATGAATCAATATTTTTTTTGAACACTTTCCCGTTAAATGTGGATGCTGCCATGGTTACGGATAATCCTGAATGAATCGTGAAAAATGATGAGTTACAGAGGGTCAAAGATCATAACCACAAGACATGCTAACCTCCCCTGTTATTGGTAAGAGTTTAGCATGTTAGCATGTCTTCGGGGTATGATCTTTGATCTTTTTTATAGTGATCGGTGCCGCTATTATTATAGTGACTCAATCTGTGTTTGTGATACTTGTATATGGCAATGTGATTAGCCTGAGGTAGCATTTGTCCGTTGAAACCATTAAAATCCGGGTGATGCACAGCATACTAAACAGCTATTTAACAGTGCAGGTCTTCTGCCCAACGAGAGCCTTTCTCTGTGGTTCTCTAAGTGCGAACTCTGTTCCGCTGTGTGTGTATGTGATCATTAGTGTATACGTGTGCGAATACACTTATATTTGTGTGTGTGTGTGTGTGTGTGTGTGCGTCTGTGTTTGTGTGTCCACCAGAGTGGGTCGTGGGAGGGATGTGGGCGGCATGTGTTTTTAACAAGGCTGGCAGCGAAACACAAATGAGAAAGCCTGACCGGGGGAAGAAACTGGAATGTATATGGATGGGAAAAACTGAGTGATGGAGAGAACACGAGTGAAAGAGGGAGAATGGATGATTTTATTGTCGATTTTAATGTATTATTCAACATGGGATCATGCAAACAAAGCTTCTTTGAATTTGAATGGCAAGTGTGAATAAAAGTGAACAAATACACTGAGTGTACAAAACATTAGGAAGGATTTTTAAGCCTTGAGACAATTGAGACATGGATTGTGTATGTGTGCCATTCAGAGGTTGAACAGGCAAGACAAAATATTGAAGTGCCTTTGAACGGGGTATGGTAGTAGGTACCAGGTGTACCGGTTTGATTGTGTCAAGAACTGCAATGTTACTGGGTTTTTCACACTGAACAGTTTCCTGTGTGTATCAAGAATGGTCCACCACCCAAAGGACATCCAGCCAACTTGACACAACTGTGGGAAGCTTTGGACTCAACATGGGCCAGCATCCCTATGGAATGCTTTTGACACCTTGTAGAGTCCATGGCCCGACGAATTGAGGCTGTTCTGAGGGCAAAAGGTGGTGCAACTCCCAGTTATTTATTTTTTTGTACACTCAGTGTACATGGAATGAGATGACGGAGGGAGAGATGAAGGAGGGATAGGAATTGAGAGAAAGGAAGAGAAAGGAAGAGCTGTCAACAGCTGGAGTAATGACAGAGGATTGACAGATCAGGGGAAGAAATAAAGCCTTTCGTGTCCATAATGTGTAGGGATGTTGGAGAATGGGGTGCATCTGCAGTCTGCGAGAAGAAAGGAATAGGTGTGTGTGTGTGTGTGTGTGTGTGTGTGTGTGTGTGTGTGTGTGTGTGTGTGTGTGTGTGTGTGTGTGTGTGTGTGTGTGTGTGTGTGTGTGTGTGTGTGTGTGTGTGTGTGTGTGTGTGTGTGTGTGTGTGTGTGTGTGTGTGTGTGTGTGTGTGTGTGTGTGTGTGTGTGTGCGCGTGCGTGCGTGCGTGCATAAAAAACACTAGTAAGCCAGTCCTAGAAGGCTAAGACTGTGTGTGTTTTAACAGATGCTGCTGGTAAGAACCTAATGTCCTCACAGAGGGGGGTGATGCTGGTCTGTGAAGCAGGCACACACACTCACACGCACACTCCTGTGACAGCTTAAAGAAGACATTGGGCTGCAAGTGTGTGTGCAGCAACCAAAGCCGCTGGCCTGCGAGGACCTCTCTCAGCAATGTGGATGCAAAGTACTGCCTCCTGCACCAACTTCCCTTTAGGCCTCCCCTAACTCGTCATACCCCTCCCACACACCACACAAGCCCAGAGAGAGGTGTCCTCCTTGGGAGAGCTTTACATTTTTGATCCAGTGCAGCCTGCATGGGCCAATATGACATATGCTTCCTTTTGTCTCTTTTACAGGGTGGTGGGTGGTGCGGTGAGAACCAGGAAGACCATCTCGTGGTGTTGAGGGACATTAAGTGCCACTGTATATCAACGGCTCCATAAAAAAAGAGCCTGTGCAGCAAGGCAATAGCTCTGATCCTCGGGCACATCGTCTACTTTTGATCTCGGGGGGGGCTTTTGTTTCGGTTTTAACACAATACTTCAATGTGACTCCTGTATTGAGGGAAAGGCCCATCAAAGTGACTGGGGCAGAAGTAAAGGATGGTTTCCTTGCACTGAGCTGGAGAGGGATCTATCCGCGCAGAACAAAGCATAGGATCGAATAGAGGAGGGGGGATGGACAGCTCCTAGGCCTTGGGGAAGGCTGTATGAAGGCATGGTTTTGTATGTACCTATGTACTGCTTTCTTTCTTGGGCCGAGGCTGTGATACCTTTAATTATGTGTGTGTGTATGCATGTGTCTGCACTCAGTACACTATATATGTGTGTATATTCTGTGTGGGGGATGTAGTTTCAGTGGACACACACACACACACAGAGAGAGAGAGAGAGAGAGAGAGAGAGAGAGAGAGAGAGAGAGAGAAAGAGAGAGAAAGAGAGAGAGAGAGAGAGAGAGAGAGAGAGAGAGAGAGAGAGAGAGAGAGAGAGAGAGAGAGAGAGAGAGAGAGAGAGAGAGAGAGAGAGAGAGAGAGAGAGAGAGAGAGAGAGAGAGAGCGCTGTCCATCCGTCTCCAACGTTTGTTTTTTGGACTGCTGATGGAGAAGCGTGCCACAGCTCCTCTCCCCCTGAGGATCACTAATTTGTTTTCTAAAATTAAAACTGACCTGGGGGCTGTGGCTAATGGCCACGGACATAACACATTAAAGTAGCACACGTCTCCAAAACCCACAAAACTAACTCATTTCAGTTATCTATATTTTCTCTATTCTTACCTATCTACAGTTGAAGTCTGAAGTTTACATACACCTTAGCCAAATACATTTCAACTCAGTTTTTCACAATTCCTGACATTTAATCCTGGTAGAAATTCGCTGTCTTAGGTCAGTTAGGATCACCACTTTATTTTAAGAATGTGAAATTTCAGAATAATAGTAGAGAGAATGATTTATTTCAGCTTTTATTTCTTTCATCACATTCCCAGTGGGTCAGAAGTTTACATAAACTCAATTGGTATTTGGTAGCATTGCCTTTAAATTGTTTAACTTGGGTCAAACGTTTTGGGTAGCCTTCCACAAGCTTCCCACAATAAGTTGGATGAATTTTGGCCCATTCCTCCTGACAGAAATGGTGTAACTGAGTCAGGTTTGTAGGCCTCCTTGCTCGCACACGCTTTTTCAGTTCTGCCCACAATTGTCTATGGTATTGAGGTCAGGGCTTTGTGATTGCCACTCCAATACCTTGACTTTGTTGTCCTTAAGCCATTTTGCCACAACTTTGGAAGTATGCTTGGTGTCATTGTCCATTTGGAAGACCCATTTGCGACCAAGCTTTAACTTCCTGACTGATGTCTTGAGATGTTGTTTCAATATATCCACATCATTTTATTTTCTCATGATGCCATCTATTTTGTGAAGTGCACCAGTCCCTCCTGCAGCAAAGCACACCCACAACATGATGCTGCCACCCCCGTGCTTCATGGTTGGGATGGTGTTCTTCGGCTCCCTCTTTTTCCTCCAAACATAATGATAGTCATTATGGCCAAACACTTCTATTTCGTTTCATCAGACCAGAGGATATTTCTCCAAAAAGTACAATCTTTGTCCCCATGTGCAGTTGTAAACCGTAGTCTGGCTTTTTTATGGCGGTTTTGGAGCACTGGCTTCTTCCTTGCTGAGCGGCCTTTCAGGTTATGTCTAGATAGGACTCGTTTTACTATGGATATAGATACTTTTGTACCTGTTTCCTCCAGCATCTTTATAAGGTCCTTTGCTGTTGTTCTGGGATTGATTTGCACTTTTCGCACTAAAGTACGTTCATCTCTAGGAGACAGAATGCGTCTCCTTCCTGAGCGGTATGACGGCTGCATGGTCCCATGGTGTTTATAATTGCGTATTGTTGTTTGTATAAATGAACGTGGTACCTTCAGGCGTTTGGAAATTGCTCCCAAGGATGAACCAGACTTGTGGAGGTCTACAATTTTTTTTATGAGGTCTTGCATGGTTTCTTTTGATTTTCCCATGATGTCAAGCAAAGAGGCACTGAGTTTGAAGGTCGGCCTTGAAATACATCCACAGGTGCACCTCCAATTGACTCAAATGATGTCAATTAGCCTACCTGTCACGTTCCTGACCTGTTTGCTGTTGTTTTGTATGTGTGTGATGGTCAGGGCGTGAGTTTTGGGTGGGCATTCTATGTTGTCTGTTTCTATGTTGGTTTAAGGGTTGCCTGGTATGGCTCTCAATTAGAGGCAGGCGTTTGGCGTTCCTCTAATTGAGAGTCATATTTAGGTAGGTTGTTTCACAGTGTTCGTTGTGGGTGGTTGTCTTCCGTGTCTGTATGTTATTTCGTACCACACGGGACTGTTTCGGTGTGTATGTAGTCTGTTCCTGTTCGTGCGTTCTTCGTGTCTATGTAAGTTCTCATGTTTAGGTCAGTCTACGTCGTTTGTTATTTTGTATCATTTCAAGTGTAGTTCGTGTTCGTTTTTCGTCTTGTCAATAAATTCATTATGTATTCACAACCCGCTGCACCTTGGTTCAATCCCTGCTCCTCCTCTTCGGATGAAGAGGAGGAGGACGCCCGTTACAGAACCACCCACCAAATTACCAGAACCAAGCAGCGGGGAAAAGGGAGAGCTCAACAGAGCAACCAGGACTTGTGGACTTGGGAGGACGAGTTGAACGGAGAAGGACCCTGGGCACAGGCTGGGGAGTATCGCCGCCCCAAAGCTGAGCTGGAGGAAGCGAAAGCTGAGCGGCGGCGATATGAGGAGGCAGCACGGCAGCGGGACAGGTACGAGAGGCAACCCCAGAATTTTTTTGGGGGGGGGCTAGAGAGGAGTGTGGCTAAGCCAGGTAGCAGACCTGAGCGCACTCCTCGTGCTTATTATAAGCAACGCGTCACTGGTCAGGCACCGTGTTATGCGGTTAAGCGCACGGTGTCGCCAGTGCGTGCCCATAGCCCGGTGCGCTATAGAGCAGCCCCCCGAAAGTGTCATGTGAGTGTGGGCATCCAGCCGGGGCGTATTGTGCCTGCTCAGCGCGTTTGGTCTCCGGTACGCAGTTTCGGTCCAGGGTATCCTGCGCCGGCTCTGCGTGCTGTGTCTCCGGAGCGCTGGGAGGGTGCAGTGCGTCCTATGCCTACGCTCCGCTCGTACCGGGCAAATGTGGTAGTAGAGCCTAAGAGAGAAGTGCGCGTAGTAGGCACTAGATCTCCAGTGCTCATCCACAGCCCGGTTCAACCTGTGCCTGCACTCTGGAGGGTACGGGCTGGTGTGTATTCCAGCCTGGGGGAGTGGTGCCAAGGCTGCGCACCAGAGCTCCAGTACTCCCCCACAGCCCGGTCCTTCAGGTGCCTCTTAACATCAAGCCTCCTGTAGGTCTCTCCAGCCTGGTGGGTCCTGTGGCAGCCCCACGCACCAGGCTGTCTCTCCGTCTCCTCCCTACAGGTGTGCCCATCTGCCCAGCGGCGCCTGAACTGCCCGTCTGCCCAGCGGCGCCTGAACTGCCCGTCTGCCCAGCGGCGCCTGAACTGCCCGTCTGCCCAGCGGCGCCTGAACTGCCCGTCTGCCCAGCGGCGCCTGAACTGGCCGTCTGCCCAGCGGCGCCTGAACTGCCCGTCTGCCCAGCGGCGCCTGAACTGCCCGTCTGCCCAGCGGCGCCTGAACTGCCAGTCTGCCCAAAGGCGCCTGAACTGCCCGTCTGCCCAACGGCGCCTGAACTGCCCGTCTGCCATGAGCCTGCAAAGCCGCCCGTCTGCCAAGAGCCTACAGAGCCGTCCGCCAGACAGGAGCCGCTAGAGCCTTCCGCCAGACCGGATCAGCCAGAGCCTTCCGCCAGACCGGATCAGCCAGAGCCTTCCGCCAGACCGGATCAGCCAGAGCCTTCCGCCAGACCGGATCAGCCAGAGCCTTCCGCCAGACCGGATCAGCCAGAGCCTTCCGCCAGATCGGATCAGCCAGAGCCTTCCGCCAGACCGGACCAGCCTTCAGAGCCGTCCAGCCAGGACCAGCCTTCAGAGCCGTCCAGCCAGGACCAGCCTTCAGAGCCGTCCAGCCAGGACCAGCCTTCAGAGCCGTCCAGCCAGGACCAGCCAGAGCCGTCCAGCCAGGACCTGCCAGAGCCGTCCAGCCAGGACCTGCCAGAGCCGTCCAGCCAGGACCTGCCAGAGTCCCTCAGCCAGGACCTGCCAGAGTCCCTCAGCCAGGACCTGCCAGAGTCCCTCAGCCAGGACCTGCCAGAGTCCCTCAGCCAGGACCTGCCAGAGTCCCTCAGCCAGGACCTGCCAGAGTCCCTCAGCCCGGAGCTGCTGCCCCTTATCCCGGTGCTGCCCCTTATCCCGATGCTGCCCCTTATCCCGATGCTGCCCCTTCATTTAGGTGGGTTTAGTTGGAGGGTGGTCATTGGGAGGGGGATACAGAAGCGGGGAGTGACTATGGTGGTGTGGGGACAGCGTCCGGAGCCTGAGCCACCACCGTGGTCAGATGCCCACCCAGACCCTCCCCTAGACTTTGTGCTGGTGCGCCCGGCGTTCGCACCTTGAGGGGGGGGTTCTGTCACGTTCCTGACCTGTTTGCTGTTGTTTTGTATGTGTGTGATGGTCAGGGCGTGAGTTTTGGGTGGGCATTCTATGTTGTCTGTTTCTATGTTGGTTTAAGGGTTGCCTGGTATGGCTCTCAATTAGAGGCAGGCGTTTGGCGTTCCTCTAATTGAGAGTCATATTTAGGTAGGTTGTTTCACAGTGTTCGTTGTGGGTGGTTGTCTTCCGTGTCTGTATGTTATTTCGTACCACACGGGACTGTTTCGGTGTGTATGTAGTCTGTTCCTGTTCGTGCGTTCTTCGTGTCTATGTAAGTTCTCATGTTTAGGTCAGTCTACGTCGTTTGTTATTTTGTATCATTTCAAGTGTAGTTCGTGTTCGTTTTTCGTCTTGTCAATAAATTCATTATGTATTCACAACCCGCTGCACCTTGGTTCAATCCCTGCTCCTCCTCTTCGGATGAAGAGGAGGAGGACGCCCGTTACACTACCAGAAGCTTTTAAAGCCACTGGAATTGTGATACAGTGGATTATAAGTGAAATAATCTGTCTGTAAACAATTGTTGTAAAAATTACTTGTGTCATCCACAAAGTAGATGTCCTAACCGACTCGCCAAAACTATAGTTTGTTAACAAGAAATTTGTGGAGTGGTTGAAAAACGAGTTTTAATGACTCCAACCTAAAAGTATGTAAATTTCCGACTTCAACTGTATGTTGTAGTCTTAACATCCACAGGCCTAGCCAGCGTAATGATATAATTGTGGTTCTAGTCTTTGTAAGATCTTAAATTGGTGCCACCTCCAGCAGTGAGCTCTGGTTTCAGATGGTAGCTTTTTAATAGGTCCTTCCCTGTGGTTAGTTTCAGTAGCATAGCTTTTGTACTGGGAGGTCAAAGCTTATTGTTAGCATTCCTGGAAGATGTACCAGCAAGCAGCCGTAATCCCATGCTTATGTGTCATTAAATCATTTCCCTTGCATTTTCTTAGAATCTGAAAAAGATGTCACCCTGTGTGTGTGTATCTCCCTCTCTCTCTGCGCATATATGTGTGTGGCCACCGTCGGTGTGATTAAATGCTATTTCCTTGCTTTAGTTCATGCAGAGGTTACCTGCCAGGAGGCAGAGGCTTGTGATTAGCCTTGTGTCCTTACAGAGGGGGGATCCACACACAGTGCGGTGAGAGGGGGGGGGGGGTAATTTATGAGCACTGCAGGGGGCACAATGGTTCTGTCTCGTGTTTAGAGGGAAACAGGCCCAAGTCCCCTGGCGATCGTAAACTGCCAGGGTAAGGAGACGGCAGATGGAGGAAATCAAGTCAAATCACAGCATTGCTGTTAGAAAAGACACCAAGTGCTACATTTGTGGTAGTGATTGGATTTTGTTGGTTAAGGCCCATTTTGGGGATTTTGACACATTTGTTTAAATAGTTTTAATCTGTAACTTTTAAGGGTTTATTACAAGACGAGTGTATGTATTCATCAGAGTATTTCTATGAATCTAAAGTGGAATTCTGTAAGAAATATTTTTTTCGGGGTAAAGAAATTGTATTTTCAAAGCAATTGGTTATGTGTATGGCTATGTGTATTGAGTGCATATTAAAGAATGGCGAACGATCGACACAGGACAGAAAGGGTTGGATGTGGTTCAGCCGCGTTCCACGAGGAATTTAAAGGTCTAAGTAATTAAATGGTTTTGCGTGTGTGACACTGGTGGAGTGTGTGTGTCAGTGTGCTGGTAGATACCTGTCCACAGGCCAGTCCCATGCCCCTTTCTCCCATTCCGTGGGGACAGGAAAGGTTGAGCTCCAGTGCATCCGCCCCGGAGTCCTAGATAGACAAACACACACAACCGTCAGCTGCGTCTGCATTGATGTCAATGGGACATTAAGTGAAAATTCGACTTAAGAGTGGAGAGTAGGGTTCTCCCCGATGTGATTTCTCTGTGATAAAAGGAAACAAGGGAACATCCCAGCTAGGTTCCCAAGAGTTGTTTTGAGTACATTTTACTGTGACATGTTAAAATCTTCGCATAGCATAAATGATGACTACCGAACATAACAGTTCTCAAGTACCTGTCATGCCATCCGAAAAGAGACAAGTAAAGAAACGACACAACACATCTACATTAGTATCAATGGCGACAGAAATAAAAACACTGCATGCATGAGCACGGGGATACCACAGAAAAACACATTTCAAAGACAGACTCAACTGAGATGCGAACCGAGCGTTGCAAAGGAAAAACGAGTGCCTAACACCTTTAAAAAAACACTCTTAAAATAGCTGTGGAAACTTGTTGTTGACACGTCAAAGAAGCTATAAAATAATGGTGCTGGTGGATGGGAGGGGAGAGGAGAAATGGGTAGTGGTGGTTCAGGAGAGGAAGGAGAGGAAGAAATAAGGCATTCAACAGGCAATTACGCTGTGGAGAAGCGTTCTGACAATGAATCAAAATGGCGGAAGCATCTGGACGATTTCCAGAGACCCTTTATTTCTGAGTCCCATCCAGCCTGCCTGCAGAATGTCAGGCCACCACAATCTATGGCCTTCCTCACAACTGACAGCCATTAGAGAGCAAGAATGAATAATACGGGTTTTAGCCATTCTAAAGGAGAAGGGGGAGAGAGTGGTTGGATAGCTGGATAGAGCTATTTATCATAGTCAGCTTTCAGGAGAGGTGGGGGGCATGCTGGTCGTGTGGTCCTCAAACTAAACTCCATGGTTAATTAAGCTAAATGGACGGGAGAGGGGAATGTATTGAGCCAAAAAGCAGAGGAGAGAGGACAGTTTTCCTAAAAGGGGCTGGCGCTATTCCTAAAAGCTTGCTTTCATCTTTCTCTGTGGGGAGGGCATCTTTTTAAAAGGGAGGGCAATGAGTAACAAAGTCTGTATACCTGTGGGTCATCGTTCAGGCAAACATAAAACATTGACTGTTTTTATGGACTTGCTCATGCCCAAAAAATTGTGTGAAAGACAGGATTTCTACATCATTTGATCGCCTGCCATCCCTAATATTTCCACATGCACTAAGTCATTAATGTTGACTAGTTAGTATACCGTGTGGCCGTGAGCACACGTGATTGCGCCAGTCAATGTAAATGGCATCAGACAGCCTTGGATAGTGCTAAACACTAGACACCAGCATTCTAATAACCAAGACAATAGAAGGAAGGGAAGCACTGCTAGGGTACACAATAGTATGGCTTGGGAGATAGAAAGTGCTCTTTGGTAAAAGGGGTTAATTGGTCATCAAAATACAAAGAGGACCAAGGCACTCCTCGTATCATTAAAATGCCTTTATTTGTATGGCATGTCGAATGGAAATAAAGATTTTAAAACTTGTCTTCGTCAGGGAGTACAACGACTGCCTTGGTCCTACTTGTTGCAACCAGGTTGACCTTGGTGTACAAAGACAGTTACCACCAATTAACAAACGTTTCCCCATTGGCACAAGTGAGCCCTACTGTCTGGCGTCATACAGTATAGCTACTTTGAGATCTCTGAAAGGCTCCGATCCACTGCTCTTCATCTTTATGCATTAAGTTAAGCTGTCCAGAATGATGTACGCTGTGTGTGTGTGTGTCTGTTTATGTTTGTCTGTGAGAGCAGGTGTATCTCATTTTGCCTGTGAACATCTCAGGGCTCTGTAGATACGCTCCACTTCAGAGCCAGAGGCCTCAAAACGCACGCACGCACGCACGCACGCACGCACGCACGCACACACACACACACACACACACACACACACACAAAGCTCATTTATTAGGGCTGACGTTAACTTCGACAGAGTTTAAGTACCCCAGCTTGATCAAAGCGAATCTAGCCCTCACTATCGAAAATGTTATCACATCAAGGCTGCTTTGATAGACAATTCATCTGGGAAAATAAAAAGCATTTTTGAATGAATTCAAAGCTGACATTAATTAAAGGCCTCTTCAGTTGGAGAGACTCAAAGCTGAAAGACAGTTTGAATAAGTCTTGTTGGAGAATATCTGTTTGAGTTCTGGACAGTGGAGATGTCTATTAGGTAGTTAGGTAACTGGACAGTTTGGTAGTTAGGTAGCTAATCCGTTTCCCAAACTATTAGGCCTGCTGGCAACAGTACAGCCCCTTACCAGACCATAAGCTCTAGTGGTTAGCAACAGCCTCACCCGGAGTAAGAGTCTGGCCATGATAGGCATAACTCAACTCTGTAGGATGTCAAGTGCTTTATAGCTAGCTAACAGTCACATGTTGGAGGGAATCCATCCGTTACAGTTTTTCTCAATCACATACAAGCAATTGTTGGATCTGTGTGTATGTACAGCGGAACGGCGATGATCAAATGCTCAAATACATTTTCAGAACTTCTGATCTTGCCTTAGTACCTGACTTGCATATCTTAGACCACATTTAGCAAAACCTGAAATACAAATGTTCCCGGTGAACACAAAATTCACTGTTAAGTGTTTGGTTCACAGAATATAAACACATTGTTTTCATCAGAAGAGAAATGTGTGAAATTATGTTCTCTGTTTTCAGTGCAGTAGTATCATTAAATGCTACTGCACAAAATTCTAAATCATCTCTTCAGTGTCATACTATGTACAATATATGGAAAGATCTAGGCATTGGGGACTGTCTAATTGTTTACATTTTTAATAATATTGGGGACATGCAGAGATTGAAGTTGGGTTACTCCTAAATCATCAGATTCAACACTGTGACCTTCTAAGCTTTACTTAGGTGTGGATTAAGGCCTGTACAGTGCCTTCGGAAAGTATAAAGATCCCTTGACTTTTTCCACATATTGTTACGTTACAGCATTATTCTAACATTTATTAAATTAAACAATTCCTCATCAATCTACACACAATACAACCTAAATGAAAAAGCGAAAACAGGTTTTTAGAAATGTTTGCAAACGTATTAAAAGTAAAAAACAGAAATACATTATTTACATAAGTATTCAGACCCTTTACAGTGAGACTCAAAATTGAGCTCATGTGCATCCTGTTTCCATTGATCATCCTTGAGATGATTCTACAACTTGATTGTTGTCCACCTGTGGTAAATTCAATTAATTGGACATTATTTGGAAAGGCACACACCTGTCTATATAAGGTCCCACAGTTGACAGTGCATGTCAGAGCAAAAACCAAGCCATGACCAAGGAATTATCCATAGAGCTCCGAGACAGGATTGATCTGCACAGATCTGCGGATGGGTACCAAAAAATGTCTGCCGCGTTGAAGTTCCCCAAGAACACAGTGGCCTCCATCATTCTTAAATGGAAGAAATTTGGAACCACCAAGACTCTTCCTAGAGCTAGCCGCCCGTCCAAACTGAGCAATCGGGGGAGAAGGGCCTTGGTCAGGGAGGTGACAAAGAACTCGTTGGTCACTCTGACAGAGCTCCAGGGTTCTTCTGTGAAGATGGGAGAACTTTACAGAAGGACTACCATCTCTGCAGCACTCCACTAATCAGGCTTTTATGGTAGAGTGGCCAGACGAAAGCCACTCCTGAGTAAAAGGCAAATGACAGCCCGCTTGGAGTTTGCCAAAAGGCACGTAAAGACTACCAGACCATGACAAATAAGATTCTCTAGTCTGATGAATCCAAGAATTGAACTCTTTGGACTGAATGCCAAGTGGCACGTCTGAAGGAAACCTGGCACCATCCCTACGGTTGTAATGGTCTGGGTGTAGCTGGTGGAGAGGAGTCAGGCACAGGACAGCAGAGATGAGTAACACAAGTAACCTTTCTCAAATATTCCAATAACATGTCGTAATACCGAGCCCACAATAACGGACCGAACATACATAGAACAATCACGCACAAAAACCATAGGGAAAACAGAGGGTTAAATAATGAACATGTAATTGGGAAATTGAAACTAGGTGTGTAAAACAAAGACAAAAAAAATGAAAAGTCGATCGGCGATGGCTAGAAGGCCGGTGACGTTGACCGCCGAACGTCGCCCGAACAAGGAGAGGGACCGACTTCGGCGGAAGTAGTGACAGTATCTCCCCCCCCCACCCCCCCTTGACGCCCGGCTAGACGACACCGACCTCGGGGACGACCCGGAGGATGAGGCGCAGGGCGATCCAGATGGAGACGGTGGAACTCACGCAGCAACGAAGGGTCCAAAACGTCCTCCACCGGCACCCAGCATCTCTCCTCCGGACCGTACCCCTCCCACTCCACGAGGTACTGAAGCCCCCTCGCCCGACGCCTCGAGTCCAGTAGTGCTCGAACAGCATATGCCGGGGCCCCCTCGATGTCCAGAGGGGGCGGAGGAACCTCCCGCAGCTCAGACTCCATGAGTGGACCAGCCACCACCGGCCTTAGGAGAGACACATGGAACGAGGGGTTAATACGGTAATCTGGGGGAAGCTGTAGCCTGTAGCAAACCTCATTCAGTGTCCTCAGGACTTTGATTGGACCCACAAACCGCGGGCCCAGCTTCCGGCAGGGCAGGCGGAAGGGCAGGTTTCGGGTCGAGAGCCAGACCCGGTCCCCCGGAGCAAACACCGGGGCCTCACTGCGGTGGCGGTCGGCGCTCAATTTCTGACTCCTCACGGCCCGCTGCAGGTGCACATGGGCGGCATCCCAGGTCTCCTCCGAGCGCTTAAACCATTCGTCCACCGCAGGAGCCTCGATCTGGCTCTGATGCCAAGGTGCCAGAACCAGTACGCACTGGAAGGGGGAGAGGTTAGTGGAGGAGTGGCGGAGCAAGTTTCTCTGCCCAGGGGATGAACGCTGCCCACTCCCCCGGCCGGTCCTGGCAATAAGACCGCAGAAACCTACCCACATCCTGGTTTACTCTCTCCACCTGGCCGTTACTCTCGGGGTGAAAACCCGAGGTAAGGCTGACCGAGACCCCCAGACGTTCCATGAACGCCCTTCAGACCCTTGACGTGAACTGGGGACCTCGATCAGACACTATATCCTCAGGCACCCCGTAGTGCCGGAAGACGTGTGTAAGCAGGGCCTCCGCAGTCTGTAGGGCCGTAGGGAGATCGGGTAAAGGAAGGAGACGGCAGGACTTAGAGAACTGATCCACAACGACCAGGATCGTGGTGTTACCCTGTGAGGGAGGAAGATCCGTGAGGAGGTCCACCAATAGGTGCGACCACGGCCATTGTGGAACGGGTAAGGGCTGTAACTTCCCTCTGGGCAGGTGCCTAGGGGCCTTGCACTGGGCGCACACACCGAGCAGGAGGAAACATAAACCCTCACGTCCTTGGCCAAGGTGGACCACCAGTACTTCCCACTAAGACAGCGCACTGTCCGACCGATGCCAGAGGAGTGTGACGTGTGGGCCCAATAGATCAAACGGTCGCAGACAGCAGACGGAACGTACAGACGCCCAGCTGGACACTGGAGGGGAGTGGGCTCTGTACGTAACGCCCGCTCGATGTCCGCGTCCAGCTCCCATACCACCGGTGCCACCAGGCAAGAGGCCAGAAGTATGGGAGTGTGATCTATGGACTGCTCCTCTGTGTCATACATCCGGGACAGTGCGTCAGCCTTAGCGTTCTGGGAACCTGGTCTGTAGGACAGGGTGAAAACAAAACGGGTAAAGAACATGGCCCACCTTGCCTGGCGAGGGTTCAGTCTCCTCGCCGCCCGGATGTACTCCAGATTGCGGTGGTCAGTCCAGATGAGAAAAGGGTGTTTAGCCCCCTCAAGCCAATGTCTCCACGCCTTCAGAGCCTTGATGACAGCCAACAGCTCCCGGTCCCCCATATCATAGTTTCGCTCCGCCGGGCTGAGCTTCTTCGAAAAGAAAGCATAGGGGCGGAGCTTTGGTGGCGTACCCGAGCGCTGAGAGAGCACGGCTCCTATCCCAGCCTCGGACGCATCCACCTCCACTATGAACGCCAAAGAGGGATCCGGATAAGCCAGCATGGGAGCCGAGGTAAACAGAACCCTCAGGTGACCAAAAGCACTGTCCGCCTCAGCCGACCACTGCAGTCGCACCGGTCCCCCCTTCAGCAGTGAGGTAATGGGAGCCGCTACCTGACCAAAGCCCCAGATAAACCTCCGGTAGTAGTTGGCAAACCCTAGAAACCGCTGCACTTCCTTTACAGTGGTGGGAGTCGGCCAATTACGCACGGCTGAAATGCGGTCACTCTCCATCTCCACCGCTGAAGTGGAAATGCGGTACCCTAGGAAGGAGACGGACTGTTGGAAGAACAGACATTTCTCAGCCTTGACGTACAGGTCATGCGCCAACAGTCGACCAAGCACCCTGCGCACCAGGGACACATGCTCGGCGCATGTAGCGGAGTATATCAGAATGTCGTCGATATACACCACTACACCCTGCCCGTGCAGGTCCCGGAAAATCTTGTCTACAAAGGCCTGGAAGACTGATGGAGCATTCATCAACCCGTACGGCATGACAAGGTACTCATAGTGCCCTGAGGTGGTACTTCCACTCGCCTCCCTCCCGGATACGTACCAGGTTGTAAGCGCTCCTGAGATCCAATTTTGTGAAGAAGCGCGCCCCGTGCATTGACTCTATCGCACTGGCTATGAGAGGCAGCGGGTAGCTGTACCTCACAGTGATTTGGTTGATACCTCGATAGTCAATGCACGGGCGCAGACCTCCATCCTTCTTCTTCACAAAAAAGAAACTCGAGGAGGAAGGTGAAGTGGAGGGCCGAATGTACCCCTGCCCCAGGGATTCGGAGACATATGTTTCCATAGCTGCCGTCTCCTCCTTTGACAGGGGATACTTGTGAAGCATGGTGGTGGCAGCATCTTGCTGTAGGGATGTTTTTCAGTGGCAGAGACAGGGAGACTAGTCAGGATCGGGGGAAAGATGAATGGAGCAAAGTACAGAGAAATCCTGTTTTTGCTTTGTCATTATGGGGTATTGTGTGTAGATTGATGAGGGAAAAAACGATTTCATCAATTTTAGAATAAGGCTGTAACGTAACAAAATGTGGAAAGTCTACAAAAAAAAATGCAATCCAGCCTTTGTATTGAATACATAGAATTGGATTGTGATGATACTGATGAATGATTCCTGCAATCAATGTGCTGGAATAATATTTGATTTGATGTGTTTGAAATTGTTCGGTGAAATATGCATTAAAGAAGCGTAATTGACCATAATTCTGCACTTTGGGATAGTTGTACTTCCAATTTTGATCATAATTATTTAGTGACTGCAAAATCTAGTGGGATTTTCAAAAGACATACTAACTTTCTGTTTTGTCTGCTTGGACTCAAGAGATAAGTATGGTGCATCTACATCTGCATTGCTTGCTGTTTCTGTATAAGCACTTTGTGACAACTGCTGATGTAAAAAGGGCTTAAAAACATATTTGATTGATTGATTGATTGATTGGTTGTGTTAATCTTGTTAACACAACCAATCTTGTTCTTTCGATTAATGTACTTGCAATTTGTATTCTATTATATGGTTTTGATGAATGTATTTATATTTAGAGAAATCAACAACATTTTGAAATGCATTTACGGTTTTGCCAAAGGCCACAGAGTTCTATGTCTTGTTTCAAACTCTGTTTGAATATTGTCAACATTGTTCCAAAAAATGCTTTAATGAGATTAAGAAAAACTGTAAATGTGTGTCAAGTGTGCTACCTCTCCGGCCTCTAGGTCACCAGGCTGCTCGTTATGGCGCACACCTGTCACCATCGTTACGCGCACCTGCACGTCAATAGACTCACCTGGACTCCATCACTTCCCTGATTATCTTCCCTATATATGTCACTCCCTCTGGTTCCTTCCCAGTCGTAATTGTTTCAGTTTCATGTCTGTGCGTTGTTCGTGTTTCTTGTTTTGTATTATGTTTTCATTTATTTATTAAATGATTCACCCACAGAACTTGCTTCCCGACTCCCAGTGCACACATTACAATGTGACTGGTGTCGTTTCAGGAAACTAGGCGTATGTCGCAAGTCATAACTTCACAGGAGAGGCATTTGAACATAACGTTAAAAAACAATGTAAATGCGCTTTTTGGCAGCAATGCATTCTGGAACATGTGAACTTTCATGTGCCTTAATAACAAACTCGTATGCCATCTGTAAATACAAATACAATTGTTAAATTGCGAGCCTAGTTGGTTTAGTCACAGAAAAAGTCAGGAACCTTCCCGCTAGCCATGATTGGCAGAGATAATGGATGGGCTGGACATGCCGAGAGATGAGTTCGGATTGGTCAGCCATGTAGCACGCTTTTGTTTATAACATGAGCTGGTCAGTATGTGTAGGTAATCCTTTCTAACGCAGCGTTTAAAAAAAAAGATATCACGTAGTAGAACTGCATATGTGTTGCTCTAAACTTTCTGGAGGACCAAGTTTTGAAATCAGTGGAATGCCCGGTGGAAATAGAGTATGATAGCTAAGGAGTTGGAGAAAATTCTGCCGTTTGATTGCAAATATGCAGAGGGATTCGGAAAGAGAACACAGAAGGCTGTTGTATGAAACCTGTCTCCAGATTATATCTTCAAACTAAGGACTACCATGGCATCCGTGACAGAGAGTGAGAAGTGTCCAGCCATGTAAGATAGTCTAGCTAGCTACATTTTCAGATATTATACATTTCAAATTTTGTCAGAAATTTGTTTTCTGACAAAGTTATTAAAGCATACAGTTAGCTGGCTGGCTCGCTAGCTAAAGTTATGTGTCTGAACAGTGTATTAATATTATTCGTATCTCAGAGCCATTTGCATTACTAGTCAGCCTAATATTAGCTCGCTAACATTGAACCTGGTTGGTTAGCTACTTGCAGATTCATGCAGGGTAGTAATGTTATGAGTTGGGATTATGGTTCATTGTTTAGCTAGCTAACATTTTTATTTTTATTTTGCTGTTATTTTACCAGGTAAGTTGACTGAGAACACGTTCTCATTTACAGCAACGACCTGGGGAATAGTTACAGGGGAGAGGAGGGGGATGAATGAGCCAATTGTAAGATGGGGATTGAACCTGGATTGAACCTGGTTGGTTAGCTACCTGCAGATTCATGCAGTGTAGTAACGTTATGAGTTGGGATTATGGTTCATTGTTTAGCTAGCTAGCTACATGTTTAAACAAAAGACTTCACTATGCAAGTAACCATTTCACTACACCTTTTGTATCCGGTGCATGTGACAAATAAACTTTGATTTTATTTGATGTAGTATGTGTTTACCAGAGACAGTAATGTGAAGAACATGACCTGCGCCAAAGTCAAATTAGGATGTAACATTAGGCCAGACAGTATCCAAGTTCTAAAAATTCTCCGGAAGAATGTCCTGCTTTTGTTTCGTCACACTCACAACCATAAACTATTTTCTGTAATTGGCTCGCCATTAATTTGTAAATAATCATATTTTTGTGAGTTTATTTTCCTGTAATAATCAAGGCAAATGAGCGAAAGTGAAGATGTTGTCAGCTATATGATATGGTCATTATTTGAACTGGCAAGCCAGCTAATTTAACATTAGCTAGTTAGCTAACAAGCTAGTAACGAACCCAAAGATAGTTTAGAAAGTTGCTTTTAGTTGCATGGTTTGCTTGGTTGACATATACTAAATTCATTCTTAGAGTTTATTGGTGTTAAAATACACTAGTTATGCTATTTTGGACCACCAGGCTGCTGATGTCATGTATTTATACTTTTTCATAACGACAACGATAAGTTTGATGTCAGACGACAATAGAATGTTCTTGATGACATTGCGACAACTGTCAAAAGACATATTATAAACCAGCCTTTAGTCTTGACATCGTTGGTTGTTTGGTACATGCCTCATGTGAATCCGGGGCAAAGGCTGAATGGGTGTAGCTAAAAAGCTCTCCAGTAGTTTTACCCAAACATTCAAGGGACATTTTCTGAAAAGTGAAGTTACAAGTTTATTAACTTTCAAAGTAGAATTACTTTCCCATTGTTCCTCAACTGTAGTGTATGATATACCATTTTCTAGCTCCGAGTCTGTACTTTTATCCAATGTAAAAAACACAATTTCAAATTTTGCTACATAAGACCGAATCGAGCCGGTCGGTCACAAATACCATTCCCTAGCAATGAAATACTATGGCACTACTACTACCATTATCAATCATCACAGTGGTTTTAGCATGCCTGATGCAAACACAACAGTGTTGGTTTCACATCAATAACCATGAGTTCAATAGGGCTATGTGAGGTGACAGAGCAAAGCTGAGAAGGAACGATAGAATAAAAGATAGATTTCAGAGGCAAACATCCACATCGGAGGAGAAAAAGAATAACAAAAAATTATGTTTTTATGATTTATATCTCTCCCCCTTTCTTTCTTTCTTTCTTTCTTTCTTTCTTTCTTTCTTTCTTTCTTTCTTTCTTTCTTTCTTTCTTTCTTTCTTTCTTTCTTTCTTTCTTTCTTTCTTTCTTTCTTTCTTTCTTTCTTTCTTTCTCTCTCCCTCTTACTCTCCCTTACGCTCTCTCTCTCCTTTCTCTCTCACTCTCCCCCTCACTCTCTCCCTTACTCTCTTCCTCCCCTTCTCTCCCTCACCTTTCTCCATCTCACTCTCTCCTACTCCCTCCCTCCCTCGCTCCCCTCTCCCTAAAAGTATGTTTTTTTACATTGGATAAAAATGAACTCTGTCTGAAACATTGTTCCAAAAAATGCTTGTATGTGATTGAGATAAACTGTAAATACCATTCCCTAGCAATGAAATACTATGCCACTACTACTACTATTATCAATGATCACATTGTGTTTAGCCTTCCTGATGCAAACACAACAGTGTTGGTTTCACATCAATAACCATGAGTTCAATAGGGCTATGTGAAGTGACAGAGCGAAGCTGAGAAGGAACGATAGAAGAAATGAAAAAACATTTTATGATTTATTCCCTCTCTCATTACACTCTCTCTCTTTATCTCCCTTTCTCTCTCTCTCCGTTACTATCGCTTTCTCTTCCTTACTCTCTCTAAGAATAGTAAGAATAAGAAATAAAAGTAATTAAAGAGGAGCAGTAAAATAACAATAGCGAGACTATATACAGGGGGGTACTGGTACAGAGTCAATGTGCGGGGGCACTGGTCAGTTGAGGTAATATGTACATTTAGGTAGAGTTATTAAAGTGACTATGCATAGATGATAACAACAGAGAGTAGCAGCGGCGTAAAAGAGGGGGAAGGGGGGGCAATGCAAATAGTCTGGGTAGCCATTTGATTAGATGTTCAGGAATCTTATGGCTTGGAGGTAGAAGCTGTTTAGAAGCCTCTTGGACCTAGTGTAAGACTAGGGTGGCTCTAGTCTTTGACAATTTTTAGGGCCTTCCTCTGACACCGCCTGATATAGAGGTCCTGACCCCAGTGATGTACTGGGCCGTTCACATTACCCTTTGTAGTGCCTTGAGGTCGGAGACTGAGCAGTTGCCATACATGGCAGTGATGCACCCAGTCAGGATGCTCTCAATGTGCAGCTGTATAACCTTTTGAGGATCTGAGGACCCATGCCAAATCTTTTCACTCTCCCGAGGGGGAATAGGTTTTGTCGTGCCCTCTTCACGACTTTCTTGGTGTGCTTGGACCATGTTAGTTTGTTGATGATGTGGACACCAAGGAACTTGAAGCTCTCAACCTGCTCCACTGCAGCCCGGTCGATGAGAATGGGGGCGTGCTCGGTCCTCTTTTTCCTGTAGTTCACAATCATCTCCTTTGTCTTGATCACCTTGAGTGAGAGGTTGTTGTCCTGGCACCACACGGCCAGGACTCTGACCTCCTCCCTATAGGCTGTCTCATCGTTGTCGTGGTCAGGCCTACCGCTGTTGTGTCGTCAGCAAACTTAATGATGGTGTTGGAGTCATGCCTGGCCGTGCAGTCCTGAGTGAACAGGGAGTACAGGAGGAGACTGAGCACGCACCCCTGAGGTGCCCCTGTGTTGAGGATCAGTGTGGCAGATGTGTTGTTACCTACCTTTACCACCTGGGGGCGGCCCATCAGGAAGTCCAGGATCCAGTTGCAGAGAGAGGTGTTTAGTCCCAGGGTCCTTAGCTTATTGATGAGCTTTGAGGGCACTACAGTGTTGAACGCTGAGAGGTAGTCAATTAATAGCATTCTCACATAGGTGTTCCTTTTGTCCAAGTGGAAAAGGGCAGTGTGGAGTGCAATAGAGATTGCATCATCTGTGGATATGTTGGTGCGGTATGCAAATTGGAGTGGGTCTAGGGTTTCTGGGATAATGGTGTTGATGTGAGCCATGATCAGTCTTTCAAAGCACTTCATGGCTACAGACATGAGTGCTACTGGTTGGTATTCATTTAGGTAGGTTACTTTAGTCTTCTTGGGCACAGGCACTATGGTGGTCTGCTTGAAACATGTTGGTATTACAGACTCGGACAGGGAGAGTTTGAAAATGTCAGTGAAGACACTTGCCAGAAGGGCAGCGCATGCTCGCAGTACACGCCCTGGTAATCTGTCTGGCCCTGCGGCCTTGTGAATGTTGACCTGTTTAAAGGTCTTACTCACATCAGCTGCAGAGAGCGTGATCACACAGTCTTCCGGAACAGCTGGTGCTCTCATGCATGTTTCGGTGTTATTTGCCTCGAAGCGAGCATAGAAGTAGTTTAGCTCGTCTGGTAGGCTCGTATCACTGGGCAGCTCTCGGGTGTGCTTCCCTTTGTAGTCTGTAATGTGGGGACGATGTCATCGATATGCTTATTGATGAAGCTAATGACTGATGTGGTTTACTCCTCAATGCCATCTGAGGAATCCCGGAACATATTCCAGTCTGTGCTAGTCCTGTAGCTTAGCATCTGCTTCATCTGACCACTTTTTTATTGATCTAGTCACTGGTGCTTCCTGCTTATATTTTTGGTTGTAAGCAGGAATCAGGAGAATAGAATTATGGTCAGATTTGTCAAATGGAGGGCGAGGAAGAGCTTTGTATGCATCTCTGTGTGTGGAGTAAAGGTGTTCCAGAGTTTTTTTCCCTCTGGTTGCACATTTAACATGCTGATAGAAATTTGGTAAACCAGATTTAAGTTTCCCTGCATTAAAGTCCCTGGCTACTAGGAGCGCCGCCTCTGGGTGAGCATTTTCTTGTTTGCTTACAGCGGAATACAGCTCATTCAATGCTGTCTTCGTGCCAGCCTCAGTCTGTGGTGGTATGTACACAGCTACAAAAAATACAGATGTAAACTCTCTAGGTAGATAGTGTGGTCTACAGCTTATCATGAGATAATCTACCTCAGGCGAGCAATAGCTCGAGTCTTCCTTACATATCGTGCACCAGCTGTTATTTACAAAAATACATAGTCCGCCGCCCCTTGTCTTACCAGACACAGCTGTTCAATTTTTCCGGTACAGTGTATAACGAGCCAGCTGTATGTTGATAGTATCGTCGTTCAGCCACGACTCCTTGAAGCATAAGATATTACAGTTTTAAATGTCCCGTTGGTAGTTTAATCTTCCGCGTCAGTCATCGATTTTATTTTTCCAAAGATTGCACGTTTGCTAGCGGAATGGAAGGAAGTGGGGGTTT
The DNA here is from genome assembly GCF_045679555.1 of Salvelinus alpinus. Taxonomy (NCBI): domain Eukaryota; kingdom Metazoa; phylum Chordata; class Actinopteri; order Salmoniformes; family Salmonidae; genus Salvelinus; species Salvelinus alpinus. Next base: position 39,852,820 of record NC_092108.1, read on the forward strand.
ATTCAATCGCCTACGAATTCTCAGAAGGCAGCCTGCCCTCTGGCCCCTTTTTCTCCGCCTCCTCTTCACGCAAATCACAGAGATCTGGGCCTGTTCCCGAGAAAGCAGTATATCTCTCTCACTCTCTCACTCTCTCACTCTATGATTTATTCCCTCTCCCTCTCCCTTACTCTCTCTCTCTTATCCTCTGCCTCCCTCTCTCTCCCTTACTCTCTCCCTCGTTCTCTCCCCCTCTCAATCTCTCTTCCCCATCTCTCCCTTGCTCTCTTTCTTTCTCTCTCTCTCTCTCTCTCCCCCTCTTTTTATCTCTCTCTCTCTCTCTCTCTCCCCCTTCTTGTGAACTCTGTTTGGAAGATCGACAACATTGTTCCAAAAAATGTTTGTATGAGATTGAGAAAAACTGTAAATACCATTCCCTAGCAATGAAATACTATGCCACTACTACTACTATTATCAATCATCACAGTGGTTTTAGCATGCCTGATGCAAACACAACAGTGTTGGTTTCACATCAATAACCATGAGTTCAATAGGGCTATGTGAAGTGACAGAGCGAAGCTGAGAAGGAACGATAGGAGAAACGATAGATTTCAGAGGCAAACGTCCACATCTGAGGAGAAAAAGAACACAAAAAATAGTTTTATGATTTATTCCTCAGTTTGTGAGCACAGTGGGTTTCTGTTGCCTCTGAGACGTAAATCCGATGTTATCTAATGCAAATTTAATGTAAGAAGCTGCTTTTTCTCAAAGAGACCAATGAGGCTTTAAGCCATGAATATGGATGCCGGTCTATTTCAGAGTGATACTCTTTAAGGTATCTGTTAAAGCATATTTTTTTTTACATATTGACATGCATGTTTTTAGAGAAGACAAAGGAAGTCATTTAAATCCATTTGATTGGTACAAAACAGTTGGCCCAGAAGAATGTGAATGGATCAAATTGAACAGTCCCTTCCTTGACTCTTTCTTCAAGTCCAGCCCTGTAAAGTCAGGTTATATTCTGAAACAACAGACAACACAAAATGGACTCACCTCTGCCATTTTAGTAAGCTCAACCCAGTCGGCTTTGTTGTAACCACACATGATGCTCGAGATGACAATCTGAAAAGGAGAGAGAGGAGAGAGAGCGAGAGAGAGAGAGAGAGAGAGAGAGAGAGAGAGAGAGAGAGAGAGAGAGAGAGAGAGAGAGAGAGAGAGAAAGAGAGAAAAAGAGAGAGAGAGATTAAGAGAGAGGAAGGGAGAGAGGGAGAGAGAAAGAGAGAGAGGGCAAGTAACAACTGTGATTTCACCTGCTGTGCCTTATCTTGTCTGAGAGCCTGAGAACACATAGTGGTTTCAAAGACTACACAAACATCTGAGAGAATAACAGAGGAACAATATAATGTGTCTTTCGCCCATCAGTCCTCCGCACTCAATCCTCAACGGTCCTCAGTCCTGTTGTGGAAACTATAATCTACCCATAAAGTAGGGGAGATATAACTCTCCCTTTCATTGCTTTGGATTTTAAAAGACACAAATAGGCTGATGTGTCCACAATGCACAGAGGGACATGCCTGCCTGTGATATAAGTGTGTGTTTGATTTTATAGATCCTGCATCTTTCCGTGTCCGTATTGTTGGAGACTTGTGATAACCCTTCATCCTCTTTACCATGGGAGTCGGCTACTGAACTGCAAATATTGATTACGGGCCAGTTGAAGTGGAAATGAATAGCAAACAATGCTACGTTTCTCCCCCGATCCACTCTCAAGTGGCACATGCTACGTACAGTGGCCAGACTATTGTTGGGAAAAAGTCTTTAGTATCTATTCACATTGTTTGAAGACAGAAGGAAAGGGACAAGACAGACAAACGTACATGCAGACGTGCCGACAGACAGACTGACAGGCGGTGTGCACTGCAGTAGAACCGTTCTAGCTGAACCCCATCCCGAGGAGGCGGTTTATGGGGTAGAGTGAATTGCAGCGATAGTGGGGCATGTGTCTGTCTGTTTGTCCGTCCATCCTGCGGCTTGCCTGTCTGTCCGTCTGCCTGTCTGTCTGCGAGGAGCAGAGCAGAGCCAAGCCTAGCAGGGGGATCCTCCTGTTATCTCTTTAATAATGTAGTAGTGTGAGTAAGTGAGCCCATCCACCAACACCCTCTACACTGCCTCTCCAGGGACCCCCGGCAACACGGCAACTGTCAATCACCGCTGATATGGAGATATTAGAAGAGGGGAGGATGGGGCTGCACCTTTTCACTTTCTTCCCGCTCCCTCTTTCTCCCTTATTCTGCCTCTCTCCTGCTCCCTCTCCCTCTCTCTCTCCCTTTCTTTCTGTCAATTTGTCCCTATGTTTCCCTGTTAGTCTCTCTTTCTCTTCCCTTTTTTACAATTCCATTCCTCAGGTGCAGCATTATTACAGGCATGCCCGCTGCCTGTAAAACCTGACACACACACAGAGACCACTCCACTCCACAGTCTCAATCAGTCCCTGCAAGGGAGAGGTGTCTCAATCTCCCCAGCCCCTACAATTTCACATCATTTGGGGAGGGATTTTGCTATTAATCACTCCCCTTCTCTGAGTATTCATTTTGCCGAGCGGAATACACCGGTGACCTTTAACCTCCGGGAGGCACGCGCTGGGATGAGTTTGGCTCTGCCTTCACCAAGGACGCCCTTCAAAGCAACCCAGGTGGACCGAGGATGGTAACCCACAAGGTCACGTCATGTTGAAGACGAGCGCAGAGGAAAACAGGAATAATGAATGGGAATAATGGGGGAGGGAGAATGGCCTTGACCTCCCTGAAATCAATGGAAAAAAATTAATGGATGTCTCTCAATGGGAGCTACATATTTATGTTTTACTGCGTTGGTAAGTAATTTGGGGAGGATGGAACAAGGGGATGGGCTCTGGCAACCAGGTAAAGGAAATAACAGGAGGATGAAGGTCGGAAGAGGTCAATTGTGAAGAGGATTTCTGGACCTGAGCTTGGTGTGGAAGCACAGCAGTGTAATACAGTGTAATCACTGTAGACTAAATGGGACAGTCTGACATGAATATACAGCAAATACCCCTACAGGAAACACAAATAATCCCTGAGGAGGTGGGTATTATGTTCAATGAGACAGGCTCACTGCATTTTTCACTGTAATTCATTCTGGACTAAATAAATGTTTGAGTGACATTTATTTAGCTGAAAAAGATTGGTTGAGTCTTCAAATAGTAAACTACCGAACCGAACCAAGCCAAACGGAGCTGTGCTGTGTTGGCCTGGTTACACATCCACCAAAGTTGTTACTGGAAGCAAGCTGAAAAGACTATGTGAGAGTATCGTAGCACAAATCGGTTCCAGTAGATAGTGTGAAATGGGCATCTGTGGAAAAGAGTGAACTCACATTCTTGGGGAAGTCTGTCTTCAGCTCTTTGACACCCTGGCACCAGTAGGCAGCTGTCTTCTCACTGATCAGTTCGATGTTGAGGAAGGAGCCCTGTCCGGGGCCGAACACATGACCTGACGTGGTGCCACGCACGATACGGGGAGAAACATTAGTCACCAGGTCCTGTGGGAAGAATCACAGGAATGAGAGAAATGACGCTCCAAGAAACAAAATGGCTGACTGTTTTGTTAGGTCAGGCCAGTGATGGAACGAGCGAGATTGATCCATTACCATGAGGGCCAGGATTTTTTCCTGGCAATAACTGTTCAGTATAATTCGGGCTGTGGTGGAATTATTGTAATCAAAAGGAGAGACTTTTAGATTTCTTCAAAACAATCAACTTTATTATTTAATTACTGCAGTAATGGAGCTGGTCGGTAATCACCCCTGGATGTGATCACTGAGAACTCAACGAGCTGGTTCGAGGCACAGCATTTTATAGCAAAGTCCATCCTCCTTCAGTCTACATGACAAACAACAGATGTATGGAATGGGTCACAAGGTTAAGATTTGCATGAAAGATACTTATAATTCACAGCAGACAGTATCTGCTGTAAAAACAGTTGTCATTGTGTAGAAACCAGGGTCTGTCCCCCAACTCCATACTGGAGCCATCTCCCCCTGGTACCCCAGTACAGAAACATTAACTCATGTTCTGGAATGCGGTATCACCCAAAGACATTGTAAATCTTCTAGAGGCCCATCCTCAGTAGAACACACACAGATGAGCGTTCTAACAACCACTTATTCTGTTGCATAAAACAGCCATTTGATGCAATAACAGCCTTATAACATAATCTTGTAATTTCTACCATAGGGCTCAGAGATTTTCCTTGTCAGGCCAATTGGTCAACAAAATCTCCTGCTAACATGACTCATCTGCATGAACAACATGACATTACATCTTATGAATAGGAGGGAGGTGCAATGTCAATATTTGATAACTATAATGTCACTTAATTGTGAAGCTTCAATTGTGAATCTGAATGTCATGTTTGATTCAAAGCCAATGAGAAGAGCTGTTGAATCTAAAGAAGTACCACTCATATTCATGATATACAGTTACTTATAAATTCACCACAGAGACATTGATTTTTTGAAGATGTTTCATTCTGCTCTGGTTACTATTACCAATTAGTAGAAACCAATTTGCATAATCAAATTTTAAAAAACGAGTGCATATCAAACGATTGCAACAATAACACACTAATAGATGTAATGATATTTGGTTTATGTAGTATCTTTAGATAGAAGAAAAATGTCATTAATGATAGAAAGTAACGCAGACATAATCTGCAGTAGGTTTATAATCCTAAACTCCTAAACCAATGCTATCGTGGCGAAAATTCAAGAGAGCATCACAGGCAACAGTAGAATTCATTGTGATCACGAATTTGTTTCCCTGTGACATCTGCTGTGTTCACTGCTAATAGCTGGGCTTTATCCACAGGGCAATGTTTGAAGGATTTAGCTCAGCGCTGCACTGTGAGTTCAGTCAACTATGAAGGCAGCTCCTCGCTAGCTAACCCTGATGAAGTGCAAGACAAGTCAGGACAAATTGTTTGAAGTCGGCGAGTAGAAAGGAATACGAATGAGATTAGATAAAGCTCTGGACAGACGTGGGAGCCACGTCTTTCGATGAACAAATACGGAATGATGGGTGAAGGGTTCGATGCGTTTGCACATACGGAATCAATCACATAAAATAGTAAAGTAATCCATAATGCCAAAACACATAGGCTAGGCTACAGTACCACGCACACGCAACCACGCACACACACACACACACACACACACACACACACACACACACACACACACACACACACACACACACACACACACACACACACACACACACACACACACACACACCACCACCACCACCACCACCACCACCACGTAATACATGCACCTGTGAAGAAAACATAGCCAGTAATCTCTGTAACAACATAAAATCAAATCAAATTGTATTTGTCACATAAGCCAAAGGGGGGAGCGTCAATGTAAATAGTCCGGGTGGCCAGACTATTTACCACCAATCCACATGTACTACGGTCCTCAACAAGGATTTAGATACTATAGGTTACCGGGTCCATATTGTCTGGTTTTCTGCTAACCATTGGGCTATAACAACAGTCCAGGTCAACTAATCAATCCCCACAACCTAGCACCTTTATGAAAAGACGTGATAAAGAGTGCTCAGATATCACAGCCACGGCTCTAGCTCCTCCAACACAGAGACAACCAAAGATTGGCCGTCGGCCATGAGGAGGCACATTCCAGGTGATTACCGAACAGCGGTTAGTTACACGGTCTCTTCCCTCAAGACACTATTCTTTCTTTCTGCAGGGAGGAGAAGCGAGAGAGAGAGAATGATGGAGAGAGATAGAGAAAAAATAAAAATATTTTTAAAGCTGACACAGAAACCATTCGACCACAATTATCTCTATTACTACATCCATCATTATCGCCGGAGGGAGGGATGTACGTGGTCGGGGGTGGTGGTGGATGCTAGTAAGTGAACAATTCTCTCTCTCCCTCTCTCCCTCTCCCTCTACCTCTCCCTCTCCCTCTCCCTCCCTCTCCCTCTCCCTCTCCCTCCCTCTCCCTCTACCTCTCTCTCTCTACCTCTCTCTCTCCCTCTCCCTCTCCCTCTCCCTCTCCCTCTACCTCTCTCTCTCTACCTCTCCCTCTCTCTCTCTACCTCTCCCTCTCCCTCTCCCTCTCCCTCTCCCTCTCCCTCTCCCTCTCCCTCTCCCTCTACCTCTACCTCTACCTCTACCTCTACCTCTACCTCTCTCTCTCCCTCTCCCTCTCCCTCTCCCTCTCCCTCTCTCTCTCTCTCTCTCTCTCTCTCTCTCTCTCTCTCTCTCTCCCTCTCCCTCTCCCTCTCCCTCTCTCTCTACCTCTCTCTCTCCCTCTACCTCTCCCTCTCCCTCTACCTCTCCCTCGCTCTCTCGCTCTCTCTCCCTCTACCTCTACCTCTCTCTCTACCTCTCTCTAATCTCTCTCTACCTCCCTCACTCCTTTTTCTCTCTCTCTCTCCTACTCTTCATGGCGAGTTTAAATCCCTCTCTTTCCCCCCTCTCACCCCTCTCTCTTTCTCTTTCTCTCTCTTTCCCTTACTCTCCCTCCCTCCCTCTCTCTATCTCTCTCTTACTCTTCATGGCAAGTTTAAATCCCTCTCTTTCTTCTCGATCTCTCTTGGCAGATGTTTTTAGTAGTCCACTTGTTGCCCTGTCCTGCCCTGTGCTGGTTGCTGACTTGCCAGCCGGGTCAAGAAGAGCAAATGGAACATCACACAGCTCAATCATACCTTCAGCTATAGCTCTGGTGCCACCATGTTTTATCTATAGGTTAATCACCATGACCCTGGATTGAATGTTAAGCCATTTTATTCTATGTGACATTAGAGGGAGGGCAGCGGGCATATAATATATTGGGAGGTGATTCTATCTACTTTGTTCTGATTTCTTTGGTCCAGACAGGGCAAGTGACCTGCGTGTTAATTTACTTAGTTTTTTTTCTTTCTATTTGCCACTTTGATCTATGCATTTTTCATAAACAATCTGAATCTAATCCTCCTCCCATTTGTCATCTTAAGTGGTTTCATGACCCTGTAAGTTCCATTTAGAGGGAGAGGCATGCATACTCACGGTCTGGGCAGAGAACAGAGTTCCTAAGGGCTGTGGCAAATTGCTTTCAATATCTCGTTTTTCTCTTTCAATCAGAGCCACTACAGCGCAGCAGCTTTCAGTGCCTGGAAAGGCATGTCTTGGGTATGACCTAAAATTGTCATCTTTTAAAATCAGTCCCTTTATCACTCTGGGAGATGCATTCATGCTCCCTGTGTTTCAAACTTTTCTGGCTCATTTTGGAAATATTCTGAGATATTCATATATTCGGAAACTATAGGCAAAGAAATGCATCTAGGAATGCCATTTTGTGGCGAAGTACTGAAAGTGTACAATTGAGCTTCACATATAATATGAAGCGTTTTCTTGCCAAACACGATGCAAAACTAAAAGGTAGCAACAATAACAACGAGAGTGTACTTTGAGTGAAAATGTCATTTTGTGACCTACTTCCCTAACGGTGTTATAAACAGAGACATATTATGGGCAATTTAAACAATTAAAAATGCCCTCCAGCGATTGTTTAACTTTTTTCTGTTGAAAAGTGATATCCCATTGAAGTACTAAGTCATTTGAAAATGACTGCAAGAGAAATATAAGTGCCCTTGCCAAAGGGACTAAGTGGTCATAGTTAACACATTAGACAGAATGAACACATGCTGACTTCAGTGATAAAAAAAAACAAAGAATAAATAACATCGCTGAATTCAACCCCTCAGAAGGTAAATCTCAGAACTACCCTTCAAAAACAACGTCAACGAAGTTTGTGTATCACGAGATAGGTAAGTTTGTCCTGAGAATAGTAAACCAAGATTGACATGATTCTTTTTTTTATTTTTATTCATGTGATGCAAATAATGAGCTTCACACAATTACCACAAACAACAAGCAACCAGGCAATAAATTAGCTTCTCGTACAAAGAAGGCTAAACTCATAAAAATAACACCCACTGGTAATATACAAGCATTAAAAAGTTTTTTGTTACTGTAAATCTATAAAGTTTTGACATCTATAAAGTTCTTCCCACACACTGGTAAGTAGGCAGACTTTCACAAACATAGAATGACCAATTACATAAATCTCTCATCTGTAAATTTAGACCTGCTTTTCTCATAATGATTTAAGTTTCACACATAAACTATGAGACAGGGTTCAGCTGCTAGACAGAGTTTTAATTAGCAAACAAAGCGATTTAACTCTTCAGTTTTCAGGGACATGGAAAAAGTGACCCTTACATAAAGGGCCCTATTTTGACAAGGCAAGAAAGGCGCTAGTTTCGTTTCAACAAGATCCTAATACGCAGTGCTTGTAGTGGATTCTATTGAGGTGCCTAATTCTGTGGTGTGTGTGTGCGTACGAACACATTTTCTTCTATGTATTTAGGTAACGCTATGGAGTTACCCCGGCCTGTACCTGAATACCCGTGCTACACCAGCAGCAGAGGCCTCTGGGAGGAGGAGGAGCCACCCACACTGCATCCCCTATGAGATCACACATAACAAATTGGCACTAATTTCAGGAAGATGGCCGCCTAGTCTCTGGCCCTGTATCGATTTCCCGCCTCCTTCTGCCTTCTGGACACATGCAGCCATCAGGGACAGAGTGGGACGATGCTCACTGCTCACGTCTGATGAAGAGCAGGCAGCAGACGGACAGTACAGATGGGAGAGGCTTGGCTATAAATAGGGATGACATCTAGAAGCCGGATGGTTGACTGGAGAACAACACTGAGATCCCACCACCAGAAACGGAAATCCTTAAGGGGTCAAGTTGAATTAAATACGAATAAGGATACGTTATACATTTAAACAACCAGGCGGAGGTTGAATGAAGAGAGGATGAGCTTCGTATCTATCTTATATGCACGGATGGTAATCCTGACATAGCGTACGGTACGTTTTCATTCTTGAGTTTGAGGGAGTTCTTGCTACCTATGACTGAGACGTATATGTTCATTCTAGAGTATGAGGGAGTTGTTGATGACTATGAGTGCAGAGATAATTCCACACTATTGTTACCTTCTGAGGGCGGCCTGTGTGACACTCTTGATGTTTGCAATATCTAATTTGAGATACACATACAGTATTTCATATTATTGGTTGGAGCAAACAATATCTATTATTGTTTCTCAGCCCTGCCATCCTCTGCCTTTCCATATCTCTGCAGTGCATCTCACACTTACCCCTGTTTCTTCTGCCTATCAATGACAGTTTCCTATCTATACCACCTAGCTACCACCCAAAGAGACACAACAACGGGAATGAATCCATTCACCAACCACTGCCTGCTATTCTAGGCGTACCCCTAATTAAGCATCTAGCTTAATTAGACAATTTACTGGGTAATTAGTAGGCAATTAGCTGACATCTCTCTGATCTTTGCAGTACTGACTGCTTTGACAGCTCGGGCTCTGTGATATACGCTCTGGGTCCTCGCCAGCCTATGGCCATTTTCACTTATACTGCAGCGCAGTGGGGCGGAAATGGCACCTTGGTGCTTTGCCTGATTAAATATAATGTAACTGCAGGGGATACACATCTGTTTCATGGCCTGGAACATCCTTCCCATCCCATTTCACCGGCTCCACCGGGAACAGTTTTGACCACTGTTGACAGTCTGACAACGCCATCAAGAAATGCCCATGATCATCCAGCATAATTGTGCTGTAATGACAGGGGAGATGGGTAGACGAGGAAATGTAGAACCAAGCACTAGGACTTCCAAAATGGCCTTTTAGGTACGTTAATGTTGGGAGGAAACGTCTTGATCCTTACTCATGTGATCATGTAGGTTGATTCTTTGACCTGTCTATGCTGTGTGTGCGTTTGCATTATTCAGTTGCATGTGTGTGAGAGACTATACTATACTGAACAAAAATATGAATGCAACATGCAACAGTTTCAACGATTTTACTGAGTTACAGTTCATACGGCTGAAGTCGGACGTTTACATACACCTTAGCCAAATATATTTAAACTCAGTTTTTCCACAATTCCTGACATTTAATCCTTGATAAAATTCCCTGTCTTAGGTCAGTTAGGATCACCACTTCATTTTAAAAATGTAAAATGTCAGAATAATAGTAGAGAGAATGATTTATTTCAGCTTTTATTTATTTCATCACATTCCCAGTATGTCAGAAGTTTACATACACTCAATTGGTATTTGGTAGCATTGCCTTTAAATTGTTTAACTTGGGTCAAACATTGTGGGTAGCCTTCCACAAGCTTCCCACAATAAGTTGGGCGAATTATGGCCCATTCCTTCTGACAGAGCTGGTGTAACCGAGTCAGGTTTGTAGGCCTCCCTGCTCGCACACGCTTTTTCAGTTCAGCCCACAAATGTTCTATAGGCTTGAGGTCAGGGCTTTGTGATGGCCACTCCAATACCTTGACTTTGTTGTCCTTAAGCCATTTTGCCACAGCTTTGGAAGTATGCTTGGTGTCATTGTCCATTTGGAAGACCCACTTGCGACCAAGCTTTAACTTCCTGACTGATGTCTTGAGATATTGCTTCAATATACCCACATCATTTTATTTCCTCATGATGCCATCTATTTTGTGAAGTGCACCAGTCCCTCCTGCAGCAAAGCACCACAACATGATGCTGCCACCCCCATGATTCACGGTTGGGATGGTGTTCTTCGGCTTGCAAGCCTCCCCCTTTTTTCTCCAAACATAATGATGGTCATTATGGCCAAACAATTCTATTTTTGTTTCATAAGACCAGAGGATATTTCTCCAAAAAGTACGATCTTTGTCCCCATGTGCAGTGGCAAACCGTAGTCTAGCTTTTTTGGGGAGGTTTTGGAGCAGTGGCTTCTTCCTTGCTGAGTGGCCTTTCAGGGTATGTTCGATATAGGACTCGTTTTACTGTGAATATAGATGCTTTTGTACCTTTTCACAAGGTCCTTTGCTGTTGTTCTGGGATTGATTTGCACTTTTTGCACCAAACTGCGTTCATCTCTAGGAGACAGAACGCGTCTCCTTCCTGAGCAGTATGACGGCTGTGTGGTCCCATGGTGTTTATACTTGTGTACTATTGTTTGTACAGATGAGCGTGGTACCTTCATGCGTTTGGAAATTGCTCGCAAGGATGAAGCAGACTTGTGGAGGTCTACAATTTTTTTTTCTGAGGTCTTGGCTGATTGTTTTTGATTTTCCCAATAAGTCAATGAGGTTGAAGGTAGGCCTTGAAATACATCCACAGGTACACCTCCAATTGACTCAAATTATGTAAATTAGTCTATCAGAAGCTTCTAAAGCCATGACATCATTTTCTGGAATTTTCCAAGCTGTTTAAAGGCACAGTCAACTTAGTGTATGTAAACTACTGTCCCACTGGAATTGTGATACAGTGAATTATAAGTGAAATAATCCGTCTTGTAAACAATTGTCATGCACAAAGTAGATGTCCTAACTGACTTGCCAAAACTATAGTTTGTTAACAAGAAATGTGAGGGGGGGGGTTGAAAAACGAGTTTTAATGACTCCAACCTAAGTGTATGTAAACTTCCGACTTCAACTGTATAAGTAAATCAGTCAATTGAAATCAATTCATTAGGCCCTAAGCTATGGATTTCACATGACTGGGCAGGGGCACAGCCATGGGTGGGCCTGGGAGGGCATAGGCCCACCCACTTTGGAGCCATGCCCAGCCAATCAGAATAAGTTTTTCCCCTCAAAAGGGCTTTATTAAAGACAGAAATACTCCTCAGTTTCATCAGCTGTCCCAGTGGCTGGTCTCAGATGACCCCGCAGGTAAAGAAGCTGGATGTGAAGGTCCTGGGCTTGAATGGTTACAAGTGGTCTGCTGTTGTGAGGCCGATTGGACGTACTGCCAAATTCTCTAAAATTTCTTTGGAGGTCGGCTTTTGGTAAATTTGGGGAAACTAACATTCAATTCTCTGGCAACAGCTCTGGTGGACATTCCTGCAGTCAGCATGCCAATTGCATGCTCCCTCAAAACTTGAAACATCTGTGTCATTTTGTTGTGTGACAAAACTTCACATTTTAGAGTGACCTTTTATTGTCTCCAGCTAAGGTGCACCTGTATAATGATCATGCTGTTTAATCAGTTTTTTAATATGCCACACCTGTCAGGTGGATGGATTATCTTGGCAAAGGAGAAATGCTCACTAACAGGGATGTAAACAAATTTGTGCAGAAAATTTGAGAGAAATAAGCTTTTTGTGCGCATGGAACATTTCTGGGATCTTTTATTTCAGCTCATGAAACATGGGACCAACACTTGTTGCATTTTTATTTTTGTTTAGTGTATATGTTCATGTGTGCAGTCTGCGGTAAATCCATGTTCTAAAGAAACATATCCACCTTTACTATTGCAATCATTCAGTTCGATTTGATCAATCGCAAGGGGAGAGAAAACTTGGATATGTTTGTGTGTGTGGGGTGAGAGTGGTGTCTCATGAACTCCAGCCAATGACCCGCACATGAAACAAAAACAAACTTAATTCATTATCTCTCTGTTTTAAACCTGTCGATGAAAGCCGCTCATGACTCCAGTTCAGTTTGATCAGTGAGACCTCCTGGATGGGAGCCAAGGCAGCCCTTAATTTTGTATTATTTGTATTTAACCTTTATTTAACTAGGCAAGTCAGTTAAGAACAAATTCTTATTCATAATGACTGCCTACCAAATGGAAAAAGGCCTCCTGCGGGGACGGGGTCTGGGATTAAAAATATAATAAAAATATAGGACAAAACACACGTCACGACAAGAGAGACACCACAACGCTACATAAAGAGAGACTAAGACAACAACATAGCATGGCAGCAACACATGACAACAACATGGTAGCAGCACAAAACATGGTACAAACATTATTGGGCACAGACAACAGAACAAAGGGCAAGAAGATAGAGACAACAATACATCACGTGAAGCAACCACAACTGTTTCCATGATTGAGTCTTTGCATGAAGAGATGGAGAAAAAACGGTTAATTTTGACTGTTTTTTTGCAGCTCATTCCAGTCGTTAGCGTTAGCTGCAGCAAACTGAAAATAGGAGTGACCCAGGGATGTGTGTGCTTTGGGGACCTTTAACAGAATGTGACTGGCAGAACGGGTGTTGTATGTGGAGGAGGAGGGTTGGAGTAGGTATCTCAGATAGGGGGGAGTGAGGCCTAAGGTTTTATAAATAAGAATCAACCAGTGGGTCTTGCGACGGGTATACAGAGTTGACCAGTTTACAGAGGAGTATAGAGTGCAGCGATGTGTCCTATAAGGAGCATTGGTGGCAAATCTGATGGCCGAATAGTAAAGAACATCTAGCCGCTCGAGAGCACCCTTACCTGACGATCTATAAAGCGTTTAACACAAAATCCTGGGAGGGGCCAGCTGAGTATAAGACTGTATCATCTGCATATAAATGGATGAGAGAGCTTCCTACTGCCTGAGCTATGTTGTTGATGTAAATTAAGAAGAGCGTGGGGCCTTGGATCAAGCCTTGTGGTTCTCCCTTGGTGACAGGCAGTGTCTGAAACAGTAGATTTCTGATTTTATACACTGCACTCTTTGAGAGAGGTAGTTAGCAAACCAGGCCAAAGACCCCTCAAAGACACCAATACTCATTAGCCGGGCCCACAAGAATGGAATGGTCTACTGTATCAAAAGCTTTGGCCAAGTCAAAAAAATAGCAGCTCAACATTGCTTAGAATCAAGGGCAATGGTGACATAATTTAGGACCTTTAAGGTTGCAGTGACACATCCATAACCTGGGAAACCAGATTGCATACCAGAGAGAATACTATAGACATCAAGAAAGCCAGTTAGATGATTATTGACAAGTTTTTCCAACACAGGGCAAAATAGAAATTGGCCTATAACAGTTAGGATCAGCTTGATCCCCTCCTTTAAATAAAGGATGAACTGTGGCTGCCTTCCAAGCAATGGGAACCTCCCCAGAAAGGAGAGACAGATTAATAAGGTCAGAGATAGGCAATGATAGGGGAAGCAACCTTAAAGAAGAAAAGGTCTAAACCATCTGACCCAGATGTTTAAGGAGCTCCTGTAGCACCTTGGAGTCAGTGACCGCCTGCAGGGAGAAACTTTGTAGCGGGGCGGGGGAAAAATAGGGAGGAGCATCGGGGCTAGTCGCATTAGAAGGGGTGGGAGATGAGGAAATGTTGGACAGGCATTGTGGCATGGCTGAGTCAAATAGGAATCCTGACTTAATGAAGTGGTGATTAAAGAGCTCAGCATGTGCTCCTTGTCAGTAACAACCACATCATCAACATTAAGGGACATGGGCAGCTGTGAGGAGGAGGGTTTATTCTCCAGGTCTTTAAACGTTTTCCAGAACTTCTTGGGGTTAGACCCACAGAGAGAGAACTGCTCCTTAAAGTAACTAACTTTGGCCTTCCGGATAGCCTGAGTGCACTTATTTCTCATTTGGTTGAATGAGAGCCGTCAGCCTGAGTATGTGTACGCCAAGCCTTTTGCCAAATTTAGGTCTTGGTCAGGTGGTTTAAGCATGTCCCAATTTAGGTCACCTAATAGGACAAATTTAGACTTCTTGTAAGGGGCCAAGCGAGAGCTTAGGGAAGGCAGGGTGCAGGCCGGTGTTGATGGTGGACGATAACACCCAGCAACAGTTAAACTGAAAGTTTAATGCTTAAAACCAGCAAATCAAATTGTTTGGGGACAGACTTGGTGGAGACAACCGAGCACTGAAGCTGTTGCTTGGTAAAGATTGCTACTCCACCGCCTTTGGAAGATCTGTCTTGCCGAAAAAGGTTATAACCAGAAAGGTTAACATCCGTGTTCAAAACACTCGTACTTAACCACGTCTCAGTAATGACCAACACGTCTGGATTGGAGCTGTGAACCCACATTTTCAATTGATACATGTTAGCTAATAAGCTACTAGTGTTAACGTGCAGAAAACCCAGGCTTTTACAAGAGCAGAAGTCAGTGAAGAAGATATCAGAGCACAAGTCAGAATTGGTGCTAGCAATAGTAGATGGGCCAGGCTGTACATGCACATTTCCAGATATGATAAGCAGTAATACAATCAGGGCACGGCAGAGGACAGGGAGAGCTCTGCAGTGTTGATTTATGACATTTAAATGACATTTAAATGGCAACAAGATCATATTGTACAGCAATTTTATCAGGTAACATGCATACAAAGCCGGCAAGAGGTGGTTAGAATAGGATGGGAGGCCAAGAGTCCATGTAAGCAATAGAGAGTCAGAGTCCCGAGTGTGGGAACAAACATAGTCTGTCCCACGGTTGGGTAAACAAGCAAGTTTACCCAACTCTCCCTCCTTGGGAGACGTGAAAGTCCTGTAAGCAGTAAGTCACACACACACACACACACACACACACACACACACACACACACACACACACACACACACACACACACACACACACACACACACACACACACACACACACACACACACACACACACACACACACACACACACACACACACACACACACACACACACACACACACACACACCAGTTAGAGAGGCTAATTGAGCCGTAAGGGTTCAAACCTCTTCAGATCCATGTGCTCCAGCTTCACAAGACCCAGTGAATCTACCTGGGATCGTCTCATCACATCAATCGAGGATAGAACTGGTCAATGTTCAGGACCGCGACCCCTTCAACAGCAGCCCAAGCTGCTTGACTGTCATGTCACTCAGTGAGGAGATGTGGTTGAGACAGGGTTTACCACCAGGTTTAACAGGACTCTGGTCTGATCCCTATGTCCTTGATTTACATCCCACGGTAGAAGCAATCCTCGCCAGAAGGGAAAAAAACATTTACATATGCAATGTAGTTCATTAATTATAATGAATGGAAGTGCCGCCTGCAAGTTTAAGCGAGTGGGCTTCCGCTGTATCGCGCCATACGGCAATTAGCTATTCCGCACACGCACACCATGTTAGGATATTTCCATATCCACTGTGACAATCAGGCCATGCGCCCTGAATGCTATCGACGCGGAGCGGCTGGAGTGTTGCGATCGGGGGGGAGCGCTTGGCGGGTGGGGGGAGAACAGGATATTAAAAAGAAGTCCCTCATGTTTAGGGTATAATGATGGAACAGAGGAGCACTGTTGACACAGTACTTTCTTTATCCTTCTCAGGGAGAGAGACAGGAGAGGCGCAGTGCAATAGTTTGACACACAAAGCACACAATAGAGTGCAATATGATTTCTGTTTACAGAGATATGAGCTGGGGGCGAGCTGCTGCGCTGCTGGTAAGCAGGAGCTATTGGGGAATAGTAAGGCACATGGCACTGACATTGACCAGTATGAAGAGCAAAAGAGCGGTAGCGAGTGAAAAATGTAACACAACGCTACTGTACACATTCCAAATCAAATCCAATTTTTATTTCGAGAGCACATTTCTTACAGGGGCTGTATTTCAAAGTGCTTGACAAATAAAATGAGTCACTGAGAGGGAGGAAGTGAGGTTAAAAATATGGATTTTGGCCAAAGGCTAACTTGCAAACAGAGTCCAAGGCGTTTTAATGTATTTGTCGTGAAAATACATCTACAGGTTCCATGTGAGTAGGGTGTTTTTCAATGCTCAAGGACATGTACAGGTTAGTTAAGTAGTAAAGCCTGCACAGTAGGATCTATACAGCACATGCCTTGGAATGTGGACTCAACTTTAGAACACTTTCAGGGTGAAGGAAAATGCCTGAAAAACATTGATACTCGTTAAACTATCCCTCTAAGTAGTGTTTAAAGGGATAAACAGACATGATGTTGAGAGGCAGGCTAGTTGCAACTGTAATAATCACTTTAGATAAAAAATTGAAAAGAATTGAAAACACAAATAAATCCAATGTCTATTGAATTACTCTTAGTGGTTGGACCATCATCCAGGAGTGTGCTTCTTGAAAAACTGTCACTCTTAGCACTATAGATTCAAGTCCTTATTTATTATTTTTCAGGCAGAAATCTATTTCTTAATTTAATTTGAAAGCTTGGCGAGACTTCCACCAATTAGTCATAATAGATTTTTTTTAACCGTTCGGGAAAAGCATGGCACCTTTTGGCCTAACCAAATACTCAACCGTCTGGTAACAGATTTCCACTCAATTTTATACGAGATAATAATTTCTTCACCACAGTCAGAGAAAAAAAAACTTAATGTGAGGTTGCACCTGATGCACTACCCTAATTGTTGCTATAGCGATGCCTTACACAACTCCGAACAAGCGCTCCTTGTTTGGTCTCTCTTTTTTCAGCAAATTTCCATTTCTAACTTCACTAATAAAGAGCTGCCAGCGAGAACAGAGCAAACAGATGTTACTGATTAATTTCCCCATCACTAGAATTAGAAAGTAAATTAAAACAAAAGATTTTCTGCTGGAGCTCAATAAGCAACTAATGGCTCTCTCTCTCTCTGTCTTCTTTCTCTTTTTTTTTCACTCTCCTGTCAAGAGCAAATGTTACATTGCTAACAAGGCAGATGCCTCTTGTTCTAATGGGAGCGTGTTGGTTTAGCTGGAGTGTCTGCCACCTGACGGGAGCTCATTACCGGGGAGCGTGTTTGCGTGTGAGGAGCCCTTTATTGCATTCCTTTATGAGTTATTAGGGCTTTATTAATGCACACGTCTGTGGATGGAGGCTGCTTTTATGTGCTACCGTTATGACTTATCGGAGCCTTGGCCATGGCTAGACAGGCTCAAAGACAAGACACAGAGACACGCAACGGTCTGTTCATACCGCTTAGACACTCAACACTGCTGTAACACTGTGAAACGTTTGCATGCACACGTATGTCAAAAACATCAGCGTTGCCAAAAACGTCAGTGTTGCTCCTCGATTTGTCGCTAGAAGTCGCTAGATGACGTTTTGCCGTTGCTGCGATGACGTCACGGCACCAATTTGCCTTGCTGTGGCACAACTGCGGTCCCCCGATGTAGCGTTTTCGCTGCACACCACCTCTCCTTATGCTTCTATGCCTGCATGTGCGCCATTGCTGCAACTTCTGTTGCACAGACAGCTTCTCCCACTCTCGTTTGCTGCAGAATTGAGTGGGTAAAGTTGCTAAATGCTATCAAAACCATAGAAATCATCTGTTTCAAAACTCCCCAAAGGCAACCTGAAAAGTAGCTGGATTTGTCGCTAGTCTCTTTTACCAATACCTCGCTGGAGGGGTCTGAAAACTTGGTAAATATAGCGACAATGTCGCTAAATTGGCAACACTGCACACACATACACACACACACGGACGACCATTAACAGCATACTTCTAATGTGCATGTGTGCATCTCTCTCTCTGTCTGTCTGTACCTTGTCCAGTCCAAAAGTCTTGGTGAGAGCGAAGCCCCAACCCTGTTGGAAAGCCCTGCGGATCATGGCCGTGCTGGTGGTGGGGGGAGCACTGGCCAGGCCAAAGGGGTTCGGGAAGGTGATGCCACACATCTCTACACTGATGTCCACCGTGTCGATGGCACAGTTGAACAGAGGCAGCGCGGGGGTGCTGTCCACTGTCTGGCCGTAGAGGGACTGTAGGGAACAGAAGCAGAATTGCAACAGGTTTTATGA
This sequence comes from Salvelinus alpinus, assembly GCF_045679555.1. Lineage (NCBI taxonomy): Eukaryota > Metazoa > Chordata > Actinopteri > Salmoniformes > Salmonidae > Salvelinus > Salvelinus alpinus. Next base: position 39,871,422 of record NC_092108.1, read on the forward strand.
ATGCATTATCTTAATTGTTGTAGTCATCATCATTATGCGGTATTCATTAGGCACCAAATAGGGTAAAAACAGACAAACAGGGAGGGACTAGCTGGACATGCCAACAAGAAATGTTTCCATTCTAAAACGTTTTGCTACGGTGTGCAGTAATGAATACGACTCCATTCAACTCTGCAGCGGGTCATAGTTGTCCCACCCACCTGGAGGTACTTGTGGATGTGCCAGGAAGCCTGCTTTCCGTCATTGACAGACTCCACTGTGGTGTTGGCCAGGCCTGCGATGTCTCCGCCAGCGAACACCCAAGGCTCACTGCTCTGCATGGTCTCAAGGTCTAGGTCTGGAGTGCCCCAGCGGTTCAGCTTGATGGGAGCCATGGCATCCTGGACTGTTTAGAACGAGACATAACAGACATGGTTAATATGACATTATTACAATAGACAGACGTCCCCAAAGTTCAGGGGTCAGCACATAGCAGCGGGAAGATGTTTGGGGGTTGGAGTGCTGCGACGATGGTGGGAGAGGGGTATTTCTCGCCGTGCTGCAGATGGCTGTATCGGTTTGCTAATACAGGAGTAGTAAAGGCCCAGTGAAAAGTTTGGTGAAAAGTAGTGCACTTTTTTATATTCTTCTTTTCTTTTCAGGGGGTGCTGCAGCACCTTGAGCACCCCTACTTCCTGGGTTAGCAGGTTGTGTTATATTCGTATAGGAGCAGAATAATGAATGTGTGTACTGTATAAGACATCACAGGGGGGATATTTGATATACTGTAACTTATTCTTTATTGATACTGTCCCCTTTTGCACCACCTGGTACCGCATTTGAACTGATAGTCCAATGACCATTGTAAGTGGAGGGTCCATCACACATGCCCCCCCCCCCCCCCCCCCCCCCATTTACTGTAGGAAGGCTGTGGAGTGTGACATGTCAGAGACTCCTGAGATCTTCTTAAATAACATCACTTCTTCCACAGACCTCCACTCTATCTCTCTGGAGAAAACTCCACTGACAGATGCTGATTGCTGAGCTCCATTAGTGAGAAGAATCCATGCTGTCATATGGGCCTCTGCCAGGCAAGACTACACACGCACACGCACACGCACACGCACACGCACACGCACACGCACACACACACACACACACACACACACACACACACACACACACACACACACACACACACACACACACTCACACACACTCACACACAGACAGACAGACAGACAGACAGACAGACAGACAGACAGACAGACAGACAGACAGACAGACAGACAGACAGACAGACAGACAGACACCTTTAGATATTTGTCATGTTCTTGACACACCGCACCCCCTGCAGATTGCAGGGCCTATTTTCTGCCGATCTCAGCCTTTTTGTTCTCCCTGACGAGTCATTGACTGCCTCCTCTGTGAGCTGGTGATTCATACTGTACATCTACTAGCCAGGTAAGAATATAGTGGTATTTATCAATTAGTCCACTATCTGCCACTATCTAATCTGCTATCAGCATTTATTAGTCCTCTACTTTACTGTACAATGACTAAGTTGAAACTCACTGTATCTGAGATTTTTGATAACAGATAGTGATACCGAGAGACTGGTCAAGGCAACTTCCAGTAGGCTATGTAGCCAACTATACAGTATATGACATACAGTGAGCTCCAAAAGTGTTGGGGCAGTGACAATTTTTTGTTGTTGTTTTGGCTCTGTACTCCAGAACTTTTGATCTGAAATGATTCAATCAATATGAGGTTAAAGTGCAGACTGTCAGCTTTAATGTGAGGGTATTTTCATCCATATCGGGTGAACCGTTTAGAAATTACAGCACTTTTTGTACATATTCCCCCCATTTTAGGGGACCAAAAGTATTGGGACAAATTCACTTATATGTGTATTAAAGTAGTCAAAAGTTTAGTATTTGGTCCCATATTCATTGCACGCAATGACTAGATCAAGCTTGTGACTATACACAAACGCACAAATATCATATCTCCCCCAACATTGCTAACCTCCCCTGTAATTGAAATGGTGAGAGGTTAGCATGTCTTGGGGGTATGATATTTGTGTGTCTGTCTCTCACTCATCGTTATTCACGATTCATTCAGGAATATCCTGCGATGCAGTGCCCTAGACCACTGCGCCACCCGGGAGGCCCGACAGTCTGCACTTCACCCTCATTGTCATTGTATCATTTCAAATCCAAAGTGCTGGAGTACAGAGCCAAAACAACAACAACAATTGTCACTGTCCCAATACTTTTGGAGCTCACTGTGTACATTATGCAAAATACATGACATTCAACAACCAATAATCTATGTAAGTATTAATAGAGTATGTGAGTGTCAAATATTGTCAAGCGAAAGATATAAAACATTCTAATAGCTGCCTCCTGTTTAGGCTAATATTTGGTTGTCTGTAGACTAGGTTCAATCACCCAAAAGGTCTGGATGATCTCAACAACAAACACAATAATCAACACGATCCTCTCATTTCCAGCTTATGGGTTGTAACCAGCCCTCCTCCCTCTGTGGGTGATTCGTATCACACACCCTGCTGAAATCTAGAATCTGTATAAGTACAGATAAGTGGAGCCGCAGAGAGGTCAGAGATCTCAAACTCAATTCCTGAAAGGGCTGGTGTTTGTTTTTGTTCCAGCCCAGCACTAACACATCTGATTCAGCTAATAAAGGTTTTTATTGAGGACAAATTCTTTGTTTATTAGCTAGATGAAGCGTGTTAGTGCTTGGTTATAACAAAAACATGCACACTCACTGGCCCTCCAGAAATTACATTTGATACCTCTGAGTGCTCTATTTCTCTATAGATCGGTGTGAAAGAAATCCCATACAGAGTTTCCAGATACGTGACAGGCCACCATACAGGCAAAGGGAAGTATGGAGAATGGATTCTGGGGAGAGCGATGAGTGCCCTCTCCCGGCAGGCTGTCTGCTGGGGCATTAACACTGTAGCTAATCTCTTACAAGACCTTGGCTGCCGCAGATGACAGAGATCGCTTAATGCGAGGTCAGTGTGGATTTGGATGAAATGCCTGGCACGTTCTTGTATGGTACGTTTAGTGTAGAGGTGTTCGGTGACTGAAAAATCTTGATTAGACCACACCTAAAGTGGAGCTGTATTTCAACGTAATGTATTGTCATGTATTTTAGTGTAATGCATATTTAGGGACTGATAATCAACATTCTGCCAGTACTCTGCCAGTTATGTCGGTATTCTGTTTTATCAGGTCAATCCTTCAACAGTCACTTCTAAGGGTACTTCAATAAAGGGGGCATGTTTGAGCATTCCCCTTCTGTCAGACCTGATTCGCCTTCTCTCAGACCTTACTTTGAGGGTCAGTCAGCATGGAGCCGAAGGCGCTGATGATATAATCGGCTTTGAGACGGACGATCTGGTCCTCGTCCTCCAGCCATTCGCCGCGCTCCGTCTGCTCGGTGCGGCAGAACTGCAGGCCGGCCACTCGGCCGTTCTTCATGATGACCTCACGGGGGAACAGGAAGGGAAGAAACTCACACTTCTCCTCCTTGGCCAGCTCCATCTGAGGAAATGGAGAATTTTTATTTGTATTTTTATATGATATTTTTTCCTCAGTTTCCCCTAAGATCCCAACTTCACAGCCTGCAGGACTTTCAAGGATGAAATGTGTTTTGAAACATGACAAAAGACATTTAGATGTGATGTTGATGCCACATTTAATGCAGTTTAATATCCCTGAGTCTAAGGGCCTGGGGCTGGGTTTCTACTAACCAAACATATGGAATTGTTTTAAGATGGCCATACCAAGGATCATTTAGCTTTTTGAATTTACAGACCGCTGTAGCCACATAAAAAAAATACAGTACTTACTATAGAATTCTGTAGTAAACTCGTATTATACTGTAGTATGCCTTGATCGAGTAGTGCTTACTTTAGAATTTTGGGATCAATTGGACTACTAGCTTTGTCAATGTGGTTTTGAACGTGTTAACCTTGGGAAGCTCTAAGGTTCCCCCCGATGGTTTAGAGCTTACTATAGAATTTGGGGTTTTTCTATACGCCACACTGTAGTATCCCTTGATTGATCGATTTTTATTTGACTATTTAAAGACATAATACATTTAGAAATGTGTTGAGAATAACAAAACACTTAATGCATTTCCATTGTGGTCCTACTATAGTTCTAACATCCAACAAGTTACAGCTAACACACATATATATAAAAAACACTATACTATGGTCTAAATACCGTAGAATTACTATATTTCTATACTAATATTGACTAGTGTTTTTGCATCATTCACTTAGCCATCATTCACTTCCATTTCTCCTGCAGACCTTGATCATGTCCGCAAATGTACTGCAATGAATACATAGTATATAAATATAGTATTACTACAGCATTTAGACCATAATATTTTTCATGTGGGTAGATATCCCTGAAATATAAACACATTATTTTGAAACATTGAATTTGGCCTTACAGCTATTTGCCCATTGAAACACATTAAATAACATGCATACATGGAAAAACAGTCAAAAAAAATCTATAAAAGTGAAATGTTTTGAAGTATCTGTCCTATATCTGAGGGATAAGAAAGCTCCGGAATGTATTTAGCTTTTACCGTGGAATGACCCGTATACCTTTGATGAGGGTATGCCATATTCCCTTCCATTCATTTTTTGGGGGGCCCAGTGCCGGATACCTTCATACGAGTCACGTGACGATTGTGAGGGTCGTAGAGCAAAATGGAGAAAGTGTTTGTGAAAGTCATTTCTTTCATATAGAGGTCATGTTAGTTGGTCGCTCAAACCGTTTGAACGCTACACACAAGTTGGCACATCGGCAGTACTGACTTCAGACAAGTCCGTTGAGTCTGTGAAGCTTGTTGGGGATCACAGAGCAAAATGAAGAACAGCATCGTGTTTGTGAACGTCTCCTCTATGCATAGAGGGGTATTCCTTTTGTAGCCCAAACGGTATGAACGATAGATGTTTTCATGAGATTTTGGGGACGTCTCCTGATCTGACAAACACCGCTGTAGGTTCTGCCACTTCTCTTCACAGATGCACGCCAACAAATTGACTCAGCCCATGCCAGAAAACAGATATCTCTGAAACACTGATTTTCATGGGGATTTGTTTTATTATGCTAATTACATTTCCGCGCGGGGGTGGACATCAACTGGAGGGGTAAGGTCAAAACCTCTGAATCGCTGAATCTGTTGATAACCCAAAACAAAGACGGACTTTATTTATAGGCTATTTATGTTCGTACAGAGCCAAGTTTCACATCTTTCTCCCATTCCCCCAGCTATGGATTTCTTTGAATTCATGATCAAACTTGAGGAATTCCGTAGAGCAGCTTAAAACCAGTCAACGACACAAGTCTAATTACTGTGTCTGTCCACAGCGGTGCACAGTAGGGGGACAGACAGGCTGCTATAATGGCCATGGTTCCCCCCTGCTGCTGTTAAGCAAATGAGTTCAAAATCCTGGCCTCACGCAGTATAGTCACCTCACTGCCACCCCTGGTATAAAAACCTTGGCCACAAAAAAAAAGGTTAACGAACAAAAATAGAGGTTAGATATCTCTGTTCTATAATAATGTATGTTACGTATGGTTGAGGCCTATACAGCTATGTTAGTGCCTTCAGAAAGTATTCACACCCCTACAAATTCAAAATACATCTGAAATATCTTGAGTCAAGTATTCACTTAAATATGTTCAAGAGTGAAAATGTCACATCAGTTGCATGGATTTCAAACAGATTCAACCACAAAGACCAGGGAGGTTTTCCAATGCCTCGCAAAGCACGGCACCTATTGTTAGATAAAAAGTAAAAAGAAAGAAGAAAATAGCATTGAATATTATATGGTGAAGTTAATTACACTTTGGATGGTGTATCAATACACCCAGTCAATACAAAGATACAGGTGTCCTTTGTTGCCGGAGAGGAAGGAAACCGCTCAGGGATTTCATCATGAGGCCAATGGTGACTTTAAAACAGAGTTTAATGGCTCTCATAGGAGAAAATTGTGGATGGATCAACAACATTGTAGTTACTCCACAATACTAACCTAATTGACAGAGTGAAAAGAAGGAAGCTTGTACCGAATACAAAATATTATACAACATGCATCCTGTTTGCAACAAGGCACTAAATTAGTACTGCAAAAATTGTGGCAATGCTTGGAATCGTTAAGGACTGGGGAGTTTTTCAGGATAAAAAAGAAATGTAATGGAACTAAGCACAGGCTTAGAGGAAAACCTGGTTCAGTCTGCTTTCCACCAGACACTGGGAGATGAATTCACCTTTCAGCAGGACAATAACCTAGAACACAAGGCCAAATCTACACAAGTTGCTTACCAAGAAGACAGTGAATGTTCCCGAGTTACAGTTTTGACTTAAATCTGCTTTAAAATCTATGTCAAGACCTGAAAATGTTTGTCTAGTAATGATCTACAGCCAATTTGACACAGCCTGAAGAATTTTGAAAAGAATACTGGGCAAATGTTGCCCAATCCAGGTGTGGAAAGCTCCTAGGCCCCGATTCCGACCTGAGTTAAAGGTGTGTAAATGGAACATAAATTCCTTTTTTATGAGCTTTTCTCAATAAGTATTCTGACTTTGAACGTAAGCATGAGAATAGCATGCTATTCACCCACTATTCGTTTGAGGTGGAGTTCGAATGAATGAAGGTGTGGCAGAGATGTGTCTACAGATACGTCGTATTCTGACCTTGACTTAAGGTCAGAGGGAACCATAAATAAGCTTGGCGAACCAGTCAGTTCCAAGTGGAAAAAGCATATTTTTTTCCCGCCAGAAATAACAACATTCTCCATGCACTGTAATTTATAAATTAATAAGAACTATTGATGAGAGCTAGGTAAATTAGTAATCCGTATGGAGAAGGGGATTGTAAATACACATTACAATTGTTTTAGATAATTTTTCTTTAAGATCCCTGGAGACAAACTGAAAATCATATCAACAATGACATGAATTGTGGCCCCTTTTTCCACTGTGAAACTGCATGAGAAAATCTGTTGGCCAGCAAGTGGGAGAGTTTTCAGCGGTTTAATTATATTTATTCAGAGCGCGCAAGGTAGCCACGACTGCAGAGCCCATTATGGGACTGAATAAGATAAGTCTGACTACCAAATACTGAGAAGTGCGTAGAAAAAGTGTGCCTAGGAAAGGCATAAATTCCTAAGTCATTATGATGTATTGTGTGTAGACTGGTGAGGGGAAAAAATCTATTGAATCCATTTTGAATTCAGGCTGTAACACAACAAAATGTGTATTAAGTCAAGAGATATGAATACTTTCTGAAGGCACTGTATGTACCGTATGTTTGAAACTCACTTTAAATCGCCTAACTTTCTTAGTATCATTATTTTTATTATGTTCTTTCTGTTTCCATGGTATCAAGGCTACTGATGTCACAACCGGCTGTGATTGGGAGTCCCATAGGGCAGCGCACAATTGGCCCATCGTCGTCCGGGTTAGAGTTTGGCCGGGGTAGGCCGTCATTGTAAATAAGAATTTGTTCTTAACTGACTTGCCTAGTTAAATAAATGTTAAATAAAACAATTTAAAAAAATGTGATTGTTCAGAATGATAAGTCTTAAAAAATATATATTATTGTTTTGGGGGAAAATTCCAGTTTCATAATAATAATAATAATAATTTTTCTTTTTCTTTCAATTAAACAAAGTAAGAAATTTTTCAGTGCAATAAGTTGTATTACTTTTTCAGACTTTTTCCCAGATAAGACAAAGGACAATGTGAATGGCCATGAGCTAATATAAAGGCAAGACTAAAGCCACCATAACCTTCCTATCACTATACAACAATCAGAAATCGTTTTGTGAGTAATTGAGCATGGTCAGGTTCTAGGTGTACGCTTTTAGGGACACATTCTAACTTGAGACCAGTATGTATAACTCTACTGCATAATTCATGCACTGAAATCAAAGGAAGAATTTTGGCTAAAATAAATCTCAAGTTATAATGCTGCCCAGGGCTCGTTTTCAAAAAGCATCTCAGAGTAGGTGGTCACAATCAATACTGTGGTCCAATGAGCATGGGTCAGAAACAACTCAACAACTAAAGCCAGGGTCTGAGAAGCTCTAGCTTCATATCCACCTCTTCGGGGACGGCACGGATGTTAGTGAAGCCCTTCCTGAAGACCACAAAGACCCGGCGGGCACCGCAGCGCAGGGCAGAGGTGGCACAGTCGAACGCCGTATCACCGGCACCTAGGACGATGACCACGCCACGGAGCTCGGGCAATTGAGACTTACAGCTGCACATGCCTGAGGGAGAAAGAGTGGGGGAGGACGAGGGAGAGGAAACAGAGAGAGAGACAGAGACCGTGATAGACAGAGGGAGGTTGGAGAGAGAAAACAGAGAGAGAGACAGAGACCGTGATAGACAGAGGGAGGTTGGAGAGAGGAAAGAGAGAGCAATAAAACCAGGTAGCTCTTTTACCCTGCTCTTACGTTTCAAAAGCCAAACATATTTTCATATCAGTAGTACTGTACTTCAGAGTTGTGCTTGCGTTTGCTGTCTGAACATGTATTATTCCTGAACTGACTGCGCCATTTTTGATTGTCAGACAAGCATCTGATTTAATTTATTTGAGTCTAAGTACACACCTACGGTACACAATGACAAGTGTACCTAATTCTGTGTGACTATGAAAATCACTTTCTTTATCATTTCCTTTATAACGTACCGGCTTTACTGGCCTTGGCCACCAGTGGCAGGAAGTCCTTGGATGTGTAGAACCCCTGGTCCACTGTCAGCCCCTGGAAGATCTTAGCCTTGTTTGCCTGGGGCAGACCTGTTCCAAACCAAAACCATCACCAAGAATGAGCTCGTTAACATAGCAGACATATCCATCCATCACTGAACCCAACCATTTCCAAAGTTCAGTCATTGTTGATGACCTTTTCCCCCCACCATTAATACTGAACTCCTGGAGTAAATTATACAAAATTGGATCTCAACAGATCACGACAATGTAGTGAGGAAAAAACATTTGTCAATATTGTACTGAATCTATGTGTTCAATATGACTTTCATAAGCCCCTTCATTATGAGATGAGGACAGTAATAGTCAAACTCATGTGTTCATAAAACCCACCATTTGAATCAATCAATTATTCCAGTGAGAGAAGTGGACCAGTAAATCAGAATTACAGACTAATAATCTCTTGGTTAATCATTTTCATGATGCAGGGATATAATCATTGTAAAATATACAATGGGATTCTCTAGTACCTTATGATTGAGCCAATGAGAGCCAATAACGGCCCACTTATGAACTGGAGCAATAACTAGGGAATACTGTTATCCTGTAGTCCTCAAATGACAGAGCTATAATATACACGGAATGTCCAAAACATTACGAACACCTTCCAAATACTGAGTTGTCGCCAATGCTTCACACAGTTGTGTCAAGTTGGCTGGATGTCCTTTGGATGGTGGACTATTCATGATACACATGGGAAATTGTTGAGCGTGAAAAACCCAGCAGCGTTGCAGTTCTTGACACTCTCAAACCGGTGTGCCTGGCACCTGCTACCATACCCCGTTCAAAGGCACTTCAAACTTTTGTCTTGCTCATTCACCCTCCGGAATGGCACACATACACAATTTCTGTTTAAATATTTTTCAAGGCTTTTTCTCAAAAATTAAAAGTCTCCTCCCCTTCATCTACACTGATTGAAGTGGATTTAACAAGTGACATGAAGGATCATCACTTTCACCTGGATTCCCCAGGTCAGTCTGTCATGAAAAGAGCACCTGTTCTTAATGTTTTGTACACTCAGTGTTCATTATACTCTATGTCAGGGTTTCCCAAACTCGAGGGGGGGGGGGGGGGGTGCTCCACAAATACCATGGAATACTCATTACTGCTCTGTCATTACATTTCAGAAAGAGTGCATTCTGGACGGTTTCCATGTTCAATCGGCAGTGTACGGTGTAAATTATTGCAAAAACGTGAATGGTATTTTTACTTGACTGCTAGAATACATTACCTCTAAGAAGTTTATAATCAAAGACATGTTCAATCAAATTTGGTCCAATTTTCCCTTTAATCGTTTTTTTCTTTACATACAATATGAATAGCTTATAGATAAAGAGGTGTTGTGTTAATTGTATTGACTGTGCCAATTACTGGTTGATGAGTAGTGATGTATAGTGATGAACGGTGATTGATGGGCTGTGAGTGATAGTACATCAACGCTTGAAGGTCAATCTGGATGATTACCTCAGAACCCAGAGTCACTTGGTACCGCTGGCTGCATGTGTTCGCTGTCATTTACAATGTCAAAGGTCACTAAGAACCAATCCGATCTCTTTATGTACATCTTCTTGTTCAATTTATTTCTTCAAATCAAATAGGAAGACTGGATAACCATCGCAGGTCATTTTTAGATTGTGATGGTATATTTCTGTGAGTGTTTTTGTATGTTATCTATAAATGATGCAAAAGTTTTTTTTCCTTCATCCGCTATTCATTACTTGACAAACCTTTCTCTAATACATAAACAATCCAACATGTTATCCCCCAACGCCCTTTTATGTTGCAATTAAATTCCATGCAGTAATCTTTTTGTACAAAATAATCTGCAGTTTAAATTTAAAGACCTTGCCTGGGGTTTCAGTTATAAAGGAACGAATATTAATGATGTTAAATATCATAGTTTATTCAAAGAAAGACAACCTGAGATTCACCTCATTCAGAACACAGGCGTTAGAAAGAAGGCATCATTCTGGAAATGTTTTTGATCAAATAAAGTATTTCTGAAACTACAAAGGATGACGTTTGTCCTTCAGATAAATAACTGTACACAAAGCAAACTGGATTTTAGTAGTGTCTGTTGCTGCAAAGGCAATTTCCTGACAAAGAACGCAATTACCCCCTGGGTAACTCTGAATGCTTCAACACACAGACGGTATATCACTTTTCAAACAGAGACAACAGTCTCCGTAACAACATCCGTCCAAGTGATATTTCTTCACCTTCTTTGGTATAGCATCTTCTTCAAGGAACTTGGTAACACTTTTTCTACGAGCAGCTCATTAGACGATGTTACCAACACAAGCGTTAGTGTATAAAACAAGCTCGGTATGACAGGAAGTGGAACTCTAAGAGTGTTACATGTCTATATACTCTTCAATAAAAGAAACAGTCATTAAAATACATAACCGTATCTAGTATGTAGACGACCTACCTACTGTACTAGAGAACATAACACAATGTGCCACTGCTAACTATGCTTAGGACAGAGAGATCCTCCAGCAGAGTAACAGCATGGTCACCCTCCTCTGTGGCAACACTGACAGATGCTCCATGCTCACTCAGTTGGTTTTATACACCAGGGTGTCCATTTGTATTCTGTGCCAAGATACATTTAAAAAAAATAGGAAAAATGCTAAGAAGGGAATGACAAAGTGTACTTTAACAATAACACCACTGCCGGTGACATCTACTTCATAAGTAATGCCATCTCATTTTTCAGGTGTGTGCATCCCATTTGACTGGGGAAAGGTGCTTTGGCTCCAGAGTCGGGCGGAGAGACGCTGAAGTGAAGGGAGGTAATGCCTCTGAGGGTCATACATCATCGCCTTTCAAGTGGCTTCTCGCTCACTCTGAATATCTCTCTCTCTTTGTCTCGGTCTCTCAGTGCTTGGCTCTGCTTGGCCAGCCCTCGTTTATCACGAACTATCGCCCACTGTGGCTTTGGCTGACGGTGGGAAACAGCAAAGAGAGTAGTGATACTACTGTAACGTTACTGTAATTTCTCTGTAGTTCTGTCAGGTTAGGTACCCATGAGTATTGGGCGAGTCACTGGCCTTGTGTGAACAGCTACTATGTACTATATGTTTTGTTACACTAAAAAACAACTCATTTTATGCTATGGGCTAAGTTTAGTAAGGCTATACGGTAAGCATAACGTCTGTTCATAACCAAAATCTGTGGCCATATTTTTGAATTTTTTGTGGTGCACAGTAACAACAATATTTGTCAAAAACAGCAGCCCCTCCATACCGGCTCGAAACCTGTTCAATGGACTTTATGGACACCAAAGGCTCTTTTTCTTAATTTGATGTCCTTAATGCACCTCTTTCATACTTTTTTAGCCACAGCACATCAGTGTACTTCCTTTGAACCTCGCTGTTGAGAAGAGCTCCCATCAAAAGCTTGTTTTATGGAAAATGGCATTGGTTCGTACAAAGTAATATTATGTGCATTGCAGAATTTGTAGTCTATACAATCTGCCTGGCTTTATGCCTTTGAAGCAAGCCATTTTTGAAAAAGCACCATCTGAAAAAGGATCTTGGGCTTTGAACAATTGGAACAAGAGAGTGACTCACACAAAGATCCCACTGCTATAACCACCATCAGGACCATCAGCAACACAACAGCAGTGATAGGTAAAACACTGCACGTGTTAGCCAGCGCACTTAACTGCCAGAGAAATAAACCTTGCTCTTCAACCTGCTCTAACATTCTGAACAGTGGGAAACATTTGCACGTCAATCTCAGCAGAGGTTTTGACATTTAGAATAAAAAACAGAACTGGTAAAAATTTCACAGAAACAAGACTCTTTCATTTTCTTTCTGAGTTCCAATTTATTCACGTTCTGCTATGAGAGAAGAAAAAAGAGAAATCCCTGAATAGTTGAAAGGTAACTCCATGCTCTAATTACCAAGCCACGCACCAAAAGGTTCCAAACATAATAAATACTATGCAGCTTATTTTCATTACAATAAAGGAACGGCACACACACCACATAGCTAGGCCTCCCACCAGGGTTATTTGAATTTCCTAAAATCAAATCAATATAGGCATGGCAGGGTGTATTCTCTTACATCTCTAAATATAGAATTTCATTTGAAACCAAATTACTTCAGTCTAGCATCTCCCTTCACTTGTGTGAGTAAGAACAAGGTCTTCCATGAGTTAAGGAGCCATACTGTTAACTATGGTCACCAGACTGTGCAGAGGAAGAGAAGGAAAGTGACAGCGGCAACAGGAGACTATATAGAAGTGAGAATGAAGCCCCTTGTTATACTGTCTTGTTACGAGAATGAGGGAGACAAAAAAGAAAGGAGAGAAAAACTAATGAGGCAGATAACAGAGGTGTGGACTCGAGTCATATGACTTGGGACTCGAGTCACATGACTTGGGACTCGATTCACATGTCTTGAGACTCGAGTCACATGTCTTGAGACTCGAGTCACATGTCTTCAGACTCGAATCACATGACTTGGGACTTGAGTGCAAATTTAATGACTTGAGACTCGACTTGATAGAAAACAAAATAACTTGAGACTTGACTTGGGCTTGAAGCCTCAATATACTGGACTCAACTGTGACTTGAAATTGATGACTTGAAATGATCTAGCCAGGTTTTACGACACAGTCACTGTGGATTACTCTCCACGCAGCCATAGGCAGTAGCCACAGCATCACACCTGAATTTAAAAAAATATTTGTGAGGAAGACAGGTGCTTTCCAGTTGGCAATGAGCACTCCTGTAGGCAAGCGGCCCTCCAAAGTGATAACGCGTGGTGCAGGTTTACATCTGTCTTCTGCAACCTCCACAGCATACAGGTAGGGTAGGCATATTATCCTGCTTACTCTGGACTCCAGAGAAGTGACATGATATCCCTAGTTGATATTGGCTGCTAACATGAATGACTTTCATCTTAAAATGCAGGTGTAAAACGCAGATTGTTTCTGTGTCTTGCGTTTTAAAATGCATCACCGTTTATGGCTGTAATCAGGGCCGTAGCCAGGGTCTAAGTTCCATTCAATACATTGTAAGAAAGTACAAGCTAATTTACTGCATTTCTATACAATTTAAAAACTCTAAAATGCTATTTGGAGAACAGCAAAAAAATGACCCCAACCATTATCAAAATGGTTGCTGTAGTTTCATCACCTCAGTTGATCCACAAACACATAGCCTATGAGCTATACAATTAGCCGCTACACATTAACTCACATTAACCCATTAAAAACTATAATTTAATACATACAGAGGGTTCTGTTAGCAGAAAAATTATTTAAATAACAAAAGGTAAACAAATATCTTTGCTTTACAGAACTTTTTGTTGTTTTACAGCTAATTTCATGCAATTCTACACATTTTTGCCATGGGGTGGGAATAAATGAGTGTTCTCTCTTAGAGTTCCACTTCCTGTCATACACAGCTTGTTTTATATACTAATGTTTGTGGCGGTAACACTGTCTATTGAGTGAGAGTGACTAAAAAAAAAACTATGGGGGGACCCTTGGAGGTTAGGGCCCCTGGGCTCGTGCCCTGCGTGTCTGGTCGGTAATTCGTCCATGATGACTACGTTTAGATAACTAGACTAACTAGACTAATAGCAATCCAAAAATGTTTTACCGACATGGGCTAACTGAGTGGCTCAGTGAGTGACATATACATAACAAGAGGAAAACTGTTGATGCACAACTCCATTTTGAAATTGCACATTGTGTATTCTACTATTCTAACTTTCAACACTACATTTGAGACCCCGACTGAGTTCCTAAAATTACCAGACCTCAGTGTCCTCACATGCAGCTGCGGCTTTGGCTGTAATGACAAACTACATTTAAGCAGCAATTGCACGTGTTTGCGCTAGTGCGTGTGTGTGCGCGGGTGGTCGCCAGCTTTGAACCACTCCTTTTTAGGGGTCGCAGGTCAAAAGGTTTGAGAACCACTGAGCTAGCGAACATATTGCTGATTTGCTGTACAGCTATATGATCGGGTGCAGCACAAACATCAAATCGTAGAGAGAGAGAACTGACATGACTAAACCCAAAAATTGTGGGTGATCAAGAATATTTACTGTTTACTTTGTAAGCTCACCAGCAATGTGGCATCACGCAACACTTACTAGCATTGGCCTACTGGTCTGTTGGTATGAAACTGGTTAAAATGTATAATTTACTTATGAAGCTTGCATTTGAAATTTGTTGTTAAAATGTATTATTACATCATTAAAATATGTTGTAGACAAAATAATGTAAAGTGCAGTCTGGCAGCCTCAATAAATAGACAAAGATTTGTAGTTGAACAAGTCATTGCATGTATATATTTTTTTATATTTTTTACTTGACTTCAAAAAACGTGTGACTCGACTTGACTTGCTCTTAGAATGCACGACTTGGACTTGACTTGAGATTTGACCCATTCTACTTGGGAATCCACTTGAGACTTGGACCTTGTGACTTGAATAATAGGGACATGGATGGTCTGGCAGATAAATATATGAAGTAGACAAAGACAGAAAGATAGAGCACTACAACTGTGGGTTTCACTACAGCATTCATTGCTACAGTAAGTACTGTGCAGTAAGTAGCTCTGTCTCACTTTAGTCCCATTGAAAACCAAATGGAACAGACAGAAATGTCAGTCTGGTGAAATGGGAAAGGTAGTGTTAAGAGGATAACTCCCTCTCTCTCAGACAGACCCTTCATCATGATTGCAGAGGGGCACCGTGGCACAGTGCGTGACTTATGTAGCTGGCATACTGGAGATTTTAAGAGCCTCCGGTGCCATCAGTGTATTATCAAGTCAATCAACCTCCTGTACATATATAGTACCTTCAGGAAGTATTCACACCCCTTGACATTTTCCACATTTTGTTTAGTTACAGCATGAATTTAAAATTAACAAACATTTAAAGTGGATTTATGTATTTCGAAAAAAAATTCAACTTCATGAAAACTGAAAAGCTGAAATGTCTTGAGTCAATAAGTATTCAAACATTTGCATGGCAAGCCTAAATAATATCAGGAGTAAACATTTACTTAACGAGTCACATACAGTATGTCACAAATAAGTTGCATGGACTCACTCTGTGCACAATATTAGTGTTTAACATGATTTTTGAATGACTACCTCATCTCTGTACCCCACAAAAACAATTATATGTAAGGTTCCTCAGTCGACCAGTGAATTTCAAACACAGATTCAACCACAAAGTTTTCCAATGTCTCACAAAGGACACCTATTGGTAGATGGGTAAAAATAGAAACATTGAACATTGAATATCCCTTTGAGCATGGTGGAGTTATTGATTACACTTTTGATGGTGTATCAATACCCCCAGTCACTACAAAGATACAGGTGTCCTTCCTAACTCATTTGCCTGAGAGGAAGGAAACCGCTCATGGATTTCGTCATGCCCAATGGTGACTTTAAAACAGCAACCACAGCTAATAAAGTCACTGAAACCCTTAACAAAGAGATACAGTCTATTTTGGAATGGGTGGCCAGTAATAAACTGGTCCTGAACATCTCTAAAACTAAGAGCACTGTATTTGGTACAGATCAATCCCTAAGTTCTAGACCTGAATGGTGTGGCTGTTGAACAAGTTGAGGAGACTAAATTACTTATTTGATTTAATTTATTAGGATTCCCATTAGCCAACGCCAATGGTGACAGCTAGTCTTACTGGGGTCCGTCATATAACGAAAAAGACATTACAGACAAAAAACTTTTCAATTTACATACATTAACCAGATTATAAACTGTCATGGTCAAAACATAGATTCAATGGTTGTAAAGATGGGGAGAGGTCTGTCCGTAATAAAGAGATGCTCTGTTTCGTTGACACCCCACTCCACAAAGCAAGTCCTGCAGGCTCTAGTTTTATCTTATCTTGATTATTGTCCAGTCAGATGGCCAAGTGCTGCAAAGAAAGACCAAGTTAAGCTGCAGCTGGCCCAGAACAGAGCGGCATCTTCATTGTAATCAGAGGGCTAATACTAATACTATGCATGCAAGTCTCTCTTGGCTAAGAGTTGTGGAAAGACTGGATGGCCAGTAATATGCAGAAACACTTCATGTTTTTATAAGAAACATTCATGTGTTGGAAATTCCAAATAGTTTGCATAGTCAACTTACACACAGGACCGACACACACACGTACCCGACCAGACATGCCACCATGGGTCTTTTCTCAGTCCCCAGGTCCAGAACAAATTCAAGTAAACGTACAGTATTATACAGAGCCATGAGCGCATGGAACTCCCTTCCATCTTATGTAGCGCAAGTGAACAGCAAACCTGGTTTCAAAAAACAAATAAAGTAACACCTCACGGCACAACGCCTCTCCCTCATGTCACCTACTTGTTGTGTGTATGTACTGACATGTATGTGGAACTGATCAAATTCCATCATCAAATCAAATTGTATTTGTGACATGCTCCGAACACAACAGAATACAACCTTACCGTGAACTTACAAGCACTTTACTAACAATGCAGTTTTAAGAAAATAAAGTAAAGAAAATATTTACTGACTAAAGTTAAAAAAGGAACACAATAAAATACCAATAACGAGGCTATATACATGAGGTTCTGGTACTAGGTCAATGTGCGGGGGTACAGGTTAGTTAATTGATGTAATATGTACATGTAAGGTAGTGGTAAAGTGAAAGATGCACACACACACACACACACACACACACACACACACACACACACACACACACACACACACACACACACACACACACACACACACACACACACACACACACACACACACACACACACACACACACACACACACACACACACACACACACACACACACACACACACACACACACACACACACACATTACATGTTAATGTTTTTAAAAGTATGTAAATTACTAAGTCTTTTGTCTATAATGTATTTTTCCTTATGTGTCGGAAACCAGTAAGACTAGCTGTTGCCATTGGCGTCAGCTAATGGGGATCCTAATAAATCAAATCAAATCAAAGCAGTTACAGATAGAAAACTGAGGATGGATGAACAACATTGTAGTGACTCCACAATACTAACCTAAATGACAGAGTGAATAAAAGGAAACCTGTACAGAATTAAAAATATTCCAAAACATGCATCCTGTTTGCAACTAGGCACTAAAGTAATGATGCAAAAAAATCCACTTTACTGAGTAGCAGTTTCCATATTTTCAAGCATAGTGGTGCCTGCATCTTGTTATGGGTATGCTTGGGGAGTTTTTCAGGATAAAACATTTATGGAATGGAGCTAAGCACAGGCAAAATCCTAAAGAAAAACCTGGTTCAGTCTGCTTTTCACCAGACACTGGGAGATGAATTCACCTTTCAGCAGAATAACCTAAAATACAAGGCCAAATCTACACTGGAGTTGCTTACCAAGAAGACAGTGAATGTTCCTGAGTGGCCGAGTTACAGTTTTGACCTAAATCTACTTCAAAATTATGGCAAGACCTGAAAACTGTCTTGCCAGAAAACGGTTGTCTAGTAATGATCAACAACCAATTTTACAGAGCATGAATTTTTGAAAGAATAACGGGCAAATGTTGCACCATCCAGGTGTAGAAAGCTGTTAGAGACTTTCTTAGAGACCCAGAAAGACAACTATAATCGCTGCCAAAGGTGATTCTACAAAGTATTGACTCAGAGGTGTGAATACTTATGTAAATGTAATATTTCTGTATTTTATTTTCAATACATTTTCAAAAATGTCTAAAAACATGTTTTCACTTTCCCATTATGGGGTATTGTGTGAAGATGGGAGCGATAAAAATATATATTTAATCTATTTTGAATTCAAGCTGTAACACAACAAAACGTGGAATAAGTCAAGGGGTATGAATACTTTCTGAAGGCACTGTACATCTTATAGTCTTTGAATTTGAGTAATTCATCCTACTCTTAAAAAAGAGAGTTGCTTTGCAGAACAAGCTACACTATATCACAGCATATTTTATGTAAGGTAAGAAATGATATATGCAAGTGACTGACCAATTCCAATGAAGACAGCCTGGAATCCCTCGTCTTTCAGAGAGGTCAGACTCATCCCGTTCATACCCAGTCCCTTCTCTAGGACAACCTGAGAGGAGAAAAGTAGCACGTTAGGCATTTTAGGGATTTTGTGCATTTGCCACTGTATTATTAGCTGTAACTTACTTACTAACTTAAGTTAATAATCAGTGACATTTGTAATTGCAACTAGCTTAAATAAATAAACACAACGAAATAGAAGTACAAAGACAATAGGACAATGGTCGGATAGCATTAATCTGGGGTTAAGTAACCACATGGAACAGAGACAAAGGACACAGTCACAACAGCGGCCTATTTGTTTGTGTTTGTCACTGGTGTAATAGAGTGAAGTCCTTCTCATTTCCCCCACACTCTTTCTCTCAATTAAATTAATTGAGAGGCCATCGTAATGGGATTCATTTCTGGAGATAAATAAAGCCTTGAAGTAATTGGTCAGAACACAAGAAGCAATATCTACCTCCCCTCCCTCCATCAATTCACTTCTATCTAGCCAACCTCAAGGAATGCTGTCTCCCTCACTCTCTTTTATCTCTCTTTCTTTTCTCTCTCCGTCTTTCTTTTTCACCCCTTTCCCTCTCCACCTTTCTCCCTACCCCATCTCTTTCTCTCTCTCTCTCACTCTCTTCCCTTCTCCTTCTCTCTCTGTCACCCTGTCAAATAAATAAACAATTAAGAATAAATCAAATTAATCACGGTCAGGTGAGCTGGATGAGTAGTATTGATTGGCCCTTTCCCAGGCCGTGGCATTCAGACAATGACCAGATGGATGCCACTCGCCGGAGGAAGTCTCTTTGTCACTTAGCTTCCCCCACCGTGGCTTCTAATTGTCTCCTTCTGCGCTGTCCTTGTTTGTTTGTTTAGGGCTTTCTATTGTCGTTATTAATGTCACTGATATTTTCCTGGGGAAGGGTTCATAGCTCTTGACAGTGACAGTGAGACTGCTGCGTGTGAGTAAGCATTGTGTGTCCGTGGTTGGGTGAATGTGTGTGCAGTCAAGTGTGTACAAGCGATGAGGTGTGTGTAAGCAGTCAGGTGTGGTGAGGTGGTGTGTACGCACGTGTGCATTCGTGTGTGCTTGCGTTCTTGCTCGTGTGTGTGTGCTTTCGTGTGTGTGTGCGCGCTCACATGCTTTCGTATGTGCACGTGTGCTTGCTTTCATGCATGTGTGTGTGCGTGTGCGTGTTCCGTGTGCTTATTACCTTCACCCCCAGATCTTTCATCAGCTCAATCTCAAACTGCACCACCTCATAGGGCAGGCGGAACTGAGGGATCTCTGCAGTACTGAAACAGAGGAATATAGGAAGAAATGAAATAGTACCAGTTATTAATCAGTAACTATCAATCAAGTAAATAAATCATCAATATTAATAATATTTGATCCACTGGATAACTTAAGGCTTTTGGCTTAAGGCTTTTGCACAAATGTCTTATCTCTGAAATGGAATGCCACGGTGTCAAAAATGGTTGAATGTAAAAGAATTACAAACAGGATTGTGCATCCATTGATCACATACTGTATAATGCGTTGAGTTAACGTAGATGCAGCATAAAGAGTTCATACTTTCATATGCGTACACAGTATTCCAGGCGTATGACCAGGCATTATGTACAGGATGTCGTCCTTATGGAAGTGTTATGTGAGCATCATGACTGTCGCTCCAAGTAGAGTGTATTGCAATTTCCCCCTTCAACATTGAGTGACCTCACACACAGTACAGATAGAATCACATCTAATTCAATTCCTAAGTCTCGGAAATTAGTAATAATAAGTGCAGCCCATCTACCTCAAGCCACCGATATATTTCTGTTTCTCGAACACGGTGATGTTGTCATATCCCAGTCTGGCCAGGTAGGAGGCACAGCTGATGCTCGCCGGGCCGCAACCAATCAGAGCGATCTTGGCATGAAAGCTCTCCGGCATGTCATCCGGAGGCGGCAGGTCAGGGTTCCGCACCTGAGGAATTCCCATTTTGCTGAAAACCTGGAATGAAAAACGACGGAACGACGTCTTAAGAAGAAGAAAACAAAACATTTCCAGTATCCGTTTGACAGGCCAGGAAGAAGTTCATATGGACTTGACATTTATGGTTGTCACATTGGAGAAAGGTCAGAGCCCTGAGTGGGCTGGGATTTTAGTGTGAGGGGCATTCCAAAAGAGGAATTGCACATTAATATGTGACATTTGATATGAGAGGAACTGACAAGTTGAAATTGAACAAAATGATTACAGTCCATCTTTAACCCCACTGCTACTTGTTGAGATGGAGGACTGGTGCTCTCGATGGTGGTTCTGTGCTGAGCCATGCTAGCCAGTCTGCAGTAGTTTACAGTATCATAACTCTATTTTCCAGGGAACCTCTGACACACTATGGCAGTTTTATTATGTGGGTACTATGATAATGGTGCCTCATTTATGTGCAGCTACAGAATGTGAATTGAATAGCCTGCATATCGCATGAGCAAAGTTGGCAAAATGACATAAATGTATTTTCAGAATGTTTGGGTATTTATGGTATTTTTTTAATTCTGCAAGCATCTTTCTCCTGTACCTTTAGGGAACCTGGGTACTATAGGCGTCCAGCTCGGTATCAGCATATAAGCGTCCATCTGGTACGATTTTGTTAAAAGATTAGCATCAAGGAACATGATGCCAAAGTGAATACATTGCATTCAACGGGGGTGAAGATTAGCCTCACAGTATTGATGCCTAGAGAAAGGCATCATGGGACATGATGCGTAAGTGAATACGCATCATGCATTGAATATTTTTTAAGATCATTTTGTATGTTGTCTGTAATAAATCATAATTCACTTACATGTTAAGGAAAAAAAATATTCTCAGAATGCATTAGATCAAACACTGAATGGAAGGGAGCAGTCTACTGTAAGATATCATGGCAAAAATACAAACAAAATACTGGTTGACATCTTTGAAATATAATCAAACTAATATGAAATGGCCCATCCCAACGGGGGCTTACGTAAGAAAATCAAAAATCCTTGTTTTTACAGATGACAAAAGTTCAGATTCTGAGCTGCAACATGGTATTTCATCAATGTGATTGGAGGAAGCATGGGACATTATTTTGCTTTAAAATGTGATAATCTTGTTAATCTCTTAGGAGACAAGTAGGAGAAAAAAGCCCTTGAAAGATTTTGTTGAGTGCTAGAGAGCTCTGCTTTGTTGACGCCCATTCAGCATCGTTCACACCCTCTTAACCCACCCATCACTTTAAGAAATCACATGTAAATGTTTTTCAAACCGTCCCCATGGTCAACCCCTCCATTATCTCAGCCAATCATGGCTAGCTAGGAAGGACCCTGTTTTTCACCCTATATAGCTCAAGGTTTTCTCCTTGGCTGAACTTGTCTCATAATTATATATTTTTTTATATTTGTATCTGCTAAGCCCCGTCCCCTTTGTTACTGTTGCAACATTGGACAACATTGTCTGTTTAAGCGAAAGATCAAGTGTATTTTTGCATCTCAATCCACCGCATCCACCTATGTCGCACTTCCACATCTGGGGTGAAAGGTGACGGAGCTAGAGCGGTGTCTTCTCGCAAAATCGTCTGCCGCGTCCGAGCAGTTTGGCCTAGAAACTGTTATGACCCCTCTACGGAATGAGGATGCTCCCCCAGTACCAGTTGGAAAAAAATGTATGGAAGTATATGGAGACTGTTTAGTGCCAAAAATAAGGGGTTAAATACATATATTTTTTTAAATGTCTAATGTTTCCTGATCTTTCTTATACAGTATCTCTCAGATAAAGGACAGACACTTCCTTTTGATCTTTTGGGGGGGGACTATGTGTTGTTCCATGTAGTGAATCTGTTATTCAATGTGTTTGTATAGGCAAATAGCAGTAAGGCCCAACATTTTTTTTTTTTTTTTTTTTATCAAATAATATATATATATATATAATATATATATAATATATATGTTTTATACTTCAAGGGGTCTTGAAATTCTAAATCAATAGCTAAATTATCCTTCGTACGACCTTCTTAAAACAATTCCATATAGCACCCCCCCCCCCTCCACACACACACACACCCTAACCCTAACCTTAGCTTCAAGTCCACATTCTGACTCAACCCTCACCTAAGACTTAACTCTAACCCTAACCCCAGCCTAAACTCTAACTCCAGTTGAATGTCCACATTCCGGCTCAACCCAAAACCTATCCTCAACCGTTACCCTATGGCTAGGGGGAGAGAGAGGGAGGGAAGAGAGAGAGGAGGGAGAGGGGGGAAGGGTGAAAAAAGGGCGAGGGAGAGAAAAGAGCAAAATAAATAAATAGATAGATAAAGAACATTTTATTTTACCAGGCAAGTCAGTTAAGAACAAATAATTATTTACAATGACAGCCTACCCCGGCCAATTGCACACCGCCCTATTGGACACCAATCTCAGCCGGTTGTGATACAGCCTGGAATTGAACCAGGGTCTGATAACTCTAGCACTGAGATGCAGTGCCTTAGACCACTGCGCTACTCAGGAGTAGGGGATTAGAGAATGGAGAGAGAGAGAGAGAGAGAGAGAGAACAGCTATAAAAACCGACAGACGTGTTACGCAACTAATAAACGTTGATTTGATTTTGTCTGTCTGTCTGTCTGTCTGTCTGTCTGAGTATTTCCCCAATTTACCCATTGCAGCTTTATCACCACCGTTTTTGCCTTCAATGCAATGTCCTGATTTATGTTAACTCCCTTTACACACATCTATGCATCAATACCTTTACTCATATATTTTTGTATTGACTTAAACATCATGCCACGTGACGAATCACCCTCCATTGAATGCAATGTATTCACTTAGGCATCACGTCCATGATACCTTTCTCTAGCTTCCATAGTGTGATGCTAATCTCTCCCCCATTGTAAGCAATGTATTCACTTAGGAGTCATGTCCGTGATGCCTTTCTCTAGGCTTCCATAGTGTGATGCTAATCTCTCCCCTACTGAATGCAATGTATTCAATTAGGAGTCATGTTCCTCGAAGCCTATCTTTTTGCAAAATCATACCAGATTGATGCTTATCAATGATATCATGTTGTGGCATCCCACTGTCCCTTACTCAGCTCCACTGTTGACCTGGGATGTCCTGTGACAACTACCGTGATTTGGTGCTCTTAGAAGCAATGTTTCTTCTGGCAATTGAACCGCTTGAAAAAAGATTTAGACAGGACCCGTAACAGGTATCAGTATTGAAGATTCAAAGCACAGGTATCAGGAATATCTCCGGATATACCTGACCAATATTGAAAATTCAAAGCCCCTTTGCTAAAAATCTTTTTAGAATACTGTAAAATCTCAGCATACAAAATGAACGCGGAAAATATCAATATACAGTTGACGTCGGAAGTTTACATACACTTAGGGTGGAGTCCTTAAAACTCGTTTTCAATCACTCCACAAAATTCTTGTTAACAAACTATAGTTTTGGCAAGTCGTTTAGGACATCTACTTTGTGCATGACACAAGTAATTATTTCACTTATAATTCACTGTATCACAATTCCAGTGGGTCAGAAGTTGCAGAAAATGATGTCATGGCTTTAGAAGCTTCTGATAGGCTAATTGACATCATTTGAGTCAATTGGAGGTGTACCTGTGGATGTATTTCAAGGCCTACCTTCAAATTCAGTGCCTCTTTGCTTGACATCATGGGAAAATCAAAAGAAATCAGCCAAGACCTCAGAAAAAAAATGTAGACCCCCACAAGTCTGGTTCATCATTGGGAGCAATTTCCAAACGCCTGAAGGTACCACGTTCATCTGTACAAACAATAGTACACAAGTATAAACACCATGGGACCACACAGCCGTCATACCACTCAGGAAGGAGACGCGTTCTGTCTCCTAGAGATGAACGTACTTTGGTGCGAAAAGTGCAAATCAATCCCAGAACAACAGCAAAGGACCTTGTGAAGATGCTGGAGGAAACAGGCACAAAAGTATCTATATCCACAGTAAAACGAGTCCTATACCGACATAACCTGAAAGGCCGCTCATCAAGGAAGAAGCCACTGCTCCATAAAAAAGCCAGACTACACATGGGGACAAAGATTGTACTTTTTGGAGAAATGTCCTCTGGTCTGATGAAACAAAACAGAGCTGTTTGGCCATAATGACCATTGTTATGTTTGGAGGAAAAGGGGGGGCTTGCAAGCCGAAGAACACCATCCAACAGTGAATCATCGGGGTGGCAGCATCATGTTGTGGGGGTGCTTTGCTGCTGGGGGGACTGGTGCACTTCACAAAATAGAAGGCATCATGAGGAAGAAAATTATGTGGATATATTGAAGCAACATCTCAAGACATCAGTCAGGAAGTTTAAGCTTGGTCGCAAATGGGTCTTCCAAATGGACAATGACCCCAAACATACTTCCAAAGTTGTGGCAAAATGGTTTAAGGACAACAAAGTCAAGGTATTGGAGTGGCCATCACAAAGCCCTGACCTCAATCCCATAGAAAATGTGTGGGCAGAACTGGAAAAGCATGTGCGAGCAAGGAGGCCTACAAACCTGACTTAGTTACACCACCTCTGTCAGGAGGAATGGGCCAAAATTCACCCAACTTATTGTGGGAAGCTTGTGGAAGTCTACCCGAAACATTTGACCCAAGTTAAACAATTTAAAGGCAATGCTACCAAATACTAATTGAGTGTATGTAAACTTCTGACCCATTTCTACATTGTAGAATAATAGTGAAGACATCAAAACTATGAAATAACACATAGGGTGGCTATTTGAAGAATCTCAAATATGGAATCACGTAGTAACCAAAAAAGTGTTAAACAAATCAAAATATATTTTATATTTGAGATTCTTCAAATAGCCACCCTTCATGAGGTAGTCACCTGGAATGCATTTCAATTAACAGGTGTGCCTTCTTAAAAGTGAATTTGTGGAATTTCTTTCCTTCTCAATGCATTTAAGCCAATCAGTTGTGTTGTGACAAGATAGGGGGGTATACAGAATATAGACATATTTGGTAAAAAACCAAGTCCATATTATAGCAAGAACAGCTCAAATAAGCAAAGAGAAATGACAGTCCATCATTACTTTAAGACATGAAGGCAACTCAATACAGATAATTTCAAGAACTTGATGAAACTGGCTCTCATGAGAACTGCCACAGGAACAGAAGACCCAGAGTTACCTCTGCTGCAGAGGATACGTTTATTAGAGTTACCAGCCTCGGAAATGGCAGCCCATATAAATGTTCAAGTAACAGACACATCTCAACATCAACTGTTCAGAGGAGACCAGAAAGAAACCACTACTAAAGGAGACCAATAAGAAGAAGAGACTTAATTGGTCCAAGAAACACGAGCAATGGACATTAGACTGGTGGAAATTTGTCCTTTGGTCTAATGAGTCCAAAATGTCTTTGTTAGACGCGGTGTGGGTGAACAGATGATCATCGCATGTGTATTTCCCACCGTATAGCATGTAGGATGAGGTGTGATGGTGTGGGGGTGCTTTACTGGTGACACTGTCTGTGATTTATTTATAATTCAAGACACACTTAACCAGCATCCACAGCATTCTGCAGCGATACGCCATCCCATCTGGTTTGGGATTAGTGGGACTATCATTTGTTTTTCAACAGGACAATGACCCAACACACTTCCATGCTGTGTAAGGGCTATTTTATCAAGAAGGAGAGTGATGGAGTCCCCGATCAGATGACCTGGCCTCCACAATCCCCCGACCTGAACAAAATTGAGATGGTTTGGGATGAGTCGGACTGCAGAATGAAGGAAAAGCAGCCAACAAATGCTCAGCGTATGTGGGAACTCCTTCAAGACTGTTGGAAAAGCATTCCAGGTGAAGCTAGTTGAGAGAATGCCAAGAGTGTGCAAAGCTGTCATCAAGGAATAGGGGGGCTATTTGAAGAATCTCAAATATAAAATATATTTTGATTTGTTTAACGCTTTTTTGGTTACTATATGATTCCATATGTGTTGTTTCATAGTTAAGATGTCTTCACTATTATAATACAATGTAGAAAATAGTGAAAGTAAAGAAAAACCTGTGAATGAGTAGGTGTTCTAAAACCTTTGACCGGTAGCGTATATTATTTAAAAAATAAGCTCTGTGTCTCCAACAGACCTCAATCGAGGTAATGCTCTTTCCTGTGTGTATTAGAGAGCTAGCCTGTGGAGCAAGTGTGTGTGTGTGTGTGTGTGTGTGTGTGTGTGTGTGTGTGTGTGTGTGTGTGTGTGTGTGTGTGTGTGTGTGTGTGTGTGTGTGTGTGTGTGTGTGTGTGTGTGTGTGTGTGTGTGTGTGTGTGTGAGAGAGATACAGTACATTTAAACATTCTTGCAAATGTATCAAAAATATCTTATTTACATAAGTATTCAGACCCTTTGCTATGAGACTCGAAATTGAGCCCAGGTGCATCCTGTTTCCATTGATCATTCTTGAGATGTTTCTACAACTTGACTGGAGTCCACCTGTGGTAAATTAAATTGTTTGGACATGATTTGGAAAGGCACACACCTGTCTATATAAGGTCCCACAGTTGACAGTGCATGTCAGAGCAAAAACCAAGCCAGGATGAAGGAATTGTCCGTAGAGCTCCGAGACAGGATTGTGTCGAGACACAGATCTGGGGAAGGTTACCAAAAGATTTCTACAGCATTGAAGGTCCCCAAGAACACAGTGGCCTCTATCATTATTAAATGGAGGAAGTTTGGAACCACCAAGACTCTTCCTAGAGCTGGCCGCCCAGCCAAACTGAGCATTCAGGGTGGAAGGGCCTTGGTCAGGGAGGTGACCAAGAACCCAATGGTCACTCTGACAGAGCACCAGAGTTCCTCTGTGGAGATGGGAAAACCTTCCAGAAAAACAACCATCTCTGCAGCACTCCGCTAATCAGGCCTTTATGGTAGAATGGCCAGACAGAAGTCACTCCTCAGTAAACGGCACATGACAGCCTGCTTAAAGTTTGCCAAAAGGAACCTAAAGCACTGACAGACCATGAGAAACAAGATTCTCTGGTCTGATGAAACCAAGATTGACCATAAAATAGCTGTGCAGCGACGCTCCCCATCCAAACTGACAAAGCTTGAGAGGATCTGCAGCAGAGAAGAATGGGAGAAACTCTGCAAATACAGGTGTGCCAATATTGTAGCGTCTTACCCAAGAAGACTTGAGGCTGTAATCGCTGCCAAAGGTGCTTCAACAAAGTACTGAGTAAAGGGTTTGAATACTTATGCAAATGTGATATTTCTATTTTTAAAACATTTAATAAATTAGCAAAAATGTCTTAAACTGTTTTGCTTTGTCATTATGGGTTATTGTGTGTGATTGATTAGGGGAAAAAACGATTTAATACATTTTAGAATAAGGCTGTAATGTAACAAAATTTGAAAAAGTCAAGGGGTCTGAATACTTTCCGAATGCACTGTATATAACTGTATATAACTGTTCTGCCCCTGAACAGGCAGTTAACCCACTGTTCCTAGGCCGTCGTTGAAAATAAGAATTTGTTCTTAACTGACTTGCCTAGTTAAATAAAGGTAAAATAAAGTTTTAAAAATATATATATATAGAGAGAGGGAGAGCGAGAGAGGGAGAAGGTGAGAGAGAGTGTGTGTCTTCGTGAGTGTGTGTGCATACGTATGTGTTTGTGTGTGTCTCTGTGTGTGTGAATGCATGTGTTCCTGTGTGTCTTCTCGTGTGTGTGTGTGCGTAAGCGTTTGTGTGTGCAGAGGCAGGATAGGGATCTCAGAAGGGGTTATCTAATCATCAGTCTGATAAACAACCGTGACCTTTCGCATTTGGGGAGAGAGGAGCTGTCACTCTGTTGGAGACACACGCTTTACAACCCTGAGAAGGAACGAGAAGGACTTGGGAGAGAAGGAGAGGAGAGGGGAGAGGAGAGAGGAGGGGAGCGGAGGGGGGAGGACAGGGGAGAAAGGAAGGGGAAGAGGGAAGAGGAGGGAGGTGGACAGGGAATAGAATGAAGCGGGAACAGCGAAGAGAGAAAGGAAGCAGATGGGGAGAGATGAGTGTTTTTGTTCCGACTACTGCTGTGGGCTCAATGGAGAGCAGTGGAGTGGAGGGGTTGGAGGAACCGTACAGAGAGAGCTGTGGTGGCTATATCTGGACATTTGATACAAGCAGCACTTCACAAATTGTAATGTAATATTGTGGCTGAAAGTTCTTAGCCTGGGTACTAGTCTGTTTGTGCCAACAAATATTTGGCATATGACACAGAGCGGAATGTTAGCAAAAAACAGGTCTGGATTTCAGTCTACAAGGATTTTTGCCAAGAACAAAAATCTGCAAATGGCTTTTTCTAAAGGTTCAATACTGAGGTCAAAGCTCATTTTTCCAAAATATATTAGAGCAGGCTACGTTACCTCCACAGCAAACTGCTGCAGGCCCCCAATGTTGATAGGTCCTTCCTCGGAGGCGAAGAGGTTGCAGCCCCCCACACAGAGCTCCGAGGTGGGGCACACCATCCCACACGTCAGCCCCAGGGGGTTGTCCGACAGGATGGCCTTGGCCGCTCCATAGTAGTTCTGATTAGAAACAAATACACACACAGGCATGTTGATATTGTAGCAACACAGTGGAGGTGAGAGAAAGGTACCGGTTGAATTGGTCAACTCTAGAGTAACTATACATACAGTTAAAAACGCATTCATGCATTTTCCTTTGTGTTAAGGTAATTCATATAAAGGAATTTGACGATATACAATGTCTATGCATTCCTAATACTGTCTGTCCATTATCATCAAGACCAAGCGAGAAAGCGCTTTCTTGCCTTGTTTGAGATGCTGGTGATGAAGGACTTGATCTCCAGGTTGGTGGGGCAGCTCTTCTGGCATGGTGCATCAGCACATTTCAGACACCTGCGGGGGTGAAAACATGATTACATTCACAATATACCAATCACCAAAAAATGACAGTAGATGATTGTTCCGAAGCATTTCAGATACCTCCTGTATAATATTTGACTACAAAGAATTTCTCTGTTATGATATGCCACAATAATAAGAACAGGCACCACTTTTTGCATCAAAGGCACATATGATACCATTGTATTACTATACGATTAAGGCCTAACTACAGTAGCCTATGTTGTGAAGAGTAACCAATCATCCGACAGTCCTGATTGGATGAAAGAGATGTGTGTTAAGTGGTAGCCCATGTATCTGATGCTGTCTGGACCAAAAGAGTATAACATGTTGCCACCGTAGCATTTGATTGATTGATGCCAGCAAGCATTAGGCCTCCCTTGATAAAACAATCGTAAAATAATTAGCCAATCAGCATTGAGCATTGAGCAAAATGAAAGAGGAGGATGGCATTGGCATTCAACTAGTCTACAAGGAGGGTAAGTCAACATTTGTTGTTTTACTTGTGCACGCACGCACGCACGCACGCACGCACGCACGCACACGCACACGCACACGCACACGCACACGCACACGCACACACACACACACACACACACACACACACACACACACACACACACACACACACACACACACACACAGACACACAGACACACAGACACACACACACACGCACACACACACACACACACAAATCAGTACCATGGACAGCCACATGATATTTAGAAACATTGATTGGACTAAATTGTTTTCGGCATCTTGACGTTTGTTTTCAGTGTATTAAACTAAGCCTATACACTGAGTGTGAAAAACATTAAGAACACATGCTCTTTCCATGACATAGACTGACCAGGTGAATCTATTTTTAAATCCAGTGTAGATGAAGGGGAGGGGACAGGTTAAAGAAGGATTTTTAAGCCTTGAGACAATTGAGACATGGATTGTGTATGTGTGCCATTCAGAGGGTGAATGGGCAATACAAAATATTTAGGTGCCTTTGAACAGGGTATGGTAGTAGGTGCCAGGCGCACCAGTTTGTGTCAAGAACTGCAACACTGCTGGGTTTTTCACACTCAACAGTTTCCTGTGTGTATCAAGAATGGTCCACCACCCAAAGGACATCCAGCCAACTCAATGAATTGAGGCTGTTCTGAGGGCAACTCAGTATTAGGAAGGTGTCCGTAATATTTTGTACACTCAATGAAATAGCCTTGTTGATTTGATGATGTTTAAATGTTTAAATTGAAATGGTACTGAAATAGCGGAGGCAGTGCTCCTGAAGTCTTTGTGCTGACTTGCGGTAACTCTCTGGTTCTAAATCAATAGTTGTTTAGTAAGCTGTCAAAAAACATTAACTTGCTTTATCCATACTGTAATTGATATAACGGTTTGTTACATGCAATATTTGCTTTGTGAACTTCACTGGACAGATGTTGCTCTCCGGTTTTGTGATGAAATAAACATATGTGTAATTTAATTTATTCCTCCACTGTGTGACTGTCATCTTTTTGTTGTCACGGCCTTATTGTATGTCACGTGGCATATGAACGAATGGGTTATAGAGCAAGCAACGCAATTATCACAACATAGTTTTTTTTTACTGGCTTGGCTTGGCTTTAATTTATTATTTAATTTATTCCTCCACTGTGTGACTGTCATCTTTTTGTTGTCACGGCCTTATTGTATGTCACGTGGCATATGAACGAATGGGTTATAGAGCAAGCAACGCAATTATCACAACATAGTTTTCAGTGATTTTACCCACACACCGCTACTGGATGCAACTCTAATAATTATTTGAAAAAAGTTGCATGAAAGGCATGTGCTCTGCTCTGTTTCTTGCACAGGCTGCACACACTTCATCAGTCTCTCATTCACAATTTGACAAGCACTTTTTTAATATTCTCACCCATCAGACTATTCTCAATTTAATCTGGTCTTTACATACAGCCTACTAATATATGTGTGGAATTATTTTTGACTCAGAGTGGCCCACCACAACAACAAAAAACGAACTCGAAGTGAATGGAGAAAGCGCTTCCCCTGGTTACGTATTTAATATACCAGGTAGGCTACACCAGTTGTAAAGTGTATTAATGTGCTTGATTTGAAGAATTTAGCAATAGATAGGCTATAGCAGCACGAGAAAGCTGGTATCCTCCTTTAAATAGTGGCCAGTCAAAACTCTGTTTTTACACACGATTGCGCAATGACTGGCCTTATAAGAACACATGTATAGGCTCCGTAGGCTACGGGCTCTCCAACCTTGTTCAAGGGTGTCCTAGGCATATATGCAACACTTACAGTTATC
Organism: Salvelinus alpinus; assembly: GCF_045679555.1. Lineage (NCBI taxonomy): Eukaryota > Metazoa > Chordata > Actinopteri > Salmoniformes > Salmonidae > Salvelinus > Salvelinus alpinus. The sequence goes on from NC_092108.1 coordinate 39,903,480, forward strand.
TAGCCACTACATGATGCATGGTGCATGTTGCATGGTGCATGATGCATGGTGCATGATGAAAAAAATGAATGCACTGTTTCTTGCCTTAGTCTGCACACGCTGGGCATCATTCACAAGTGATAATATTCTCACCCATCAGACTATCCTCAATGTAATCTTGTCTTTACATATACTAACTAATATATATATATGTGAAATTAGTTTTGATTTAGAATGGGCCATTGTCATGTACCATGGACAGGGGAAAAATACATCCGTATGCACTTGGACAGCGAATAGAGGACCCTTTACCTGCGGTTCATTTTCGTTTAAGCCATGTTGGCTACTCCGGTTGTAAAGAGAAGCAATGTGCTGAGTATTAGGAAAGTTGAGAATGTCACGTTCCTGACCTGTTTTCCTTTTTCTTGTATTTATTTAGTTGGTTAGGGCGTGAGTTGGGTGGGTTTGTCTATGTGTGATTTTCTATGTTGGGATGTTTGTGTTCGGCAGGGTATGATTCTCAATCAGAGGCAGCTGTCAATCGTTGTCCCTGATTGAGAATCATACTTAGGCAGCCTGGGTTTCACGTGTGTTTTGTGGGTGTTTGTTTCCGTGTTTGTATTCGTGTCACACGGGACTGTTGTCGGTTGTACTCATTTTTGTTCTTTTGTTTCGTGTTAGTGTTCAGTTTCGTTTTAATAAATGATCATGAGCACTACCCACTCTGCGTGTTGGTCCGATCCATGCTCCTCCTCGTCTGAGGAGGAGAACAACTATGACGACCGTGACAGAAACACCCACCACCAAAGGACCAAGCGGAGTGGAGAAGGGCGGCAACAGCAGCGGAAAAAAACCCAAGACTCCTGGACTTGGGAAGAGATTCTGGACAGCAAAGGACCCTGGGCTCAGCCAGGGGAATATCGCCGTCCCAAGGCGGAGTTGGAGGCAGCGAAGGCAGAGAGGCGCTGGTATGAGGAGGCAGCGCGGCGACGCGGTTGGGAGCCCGAGAGTCAGACCCAAAAATTTCTTGGGGGCGGGCACACGCGGAGTGTGGCAAAGCCGGGTAGGATACCTGAGCCAACTCCCCGTGCTTACCGTGGAGTGAGAGGGCGTCTTACTGGTCAGACACCGTGTTATGCGGTAAAGCGCACAGTGTCCCCAGTACGCGTGCTTAGCCCAGTGTGGGCTATTCCACCTCGCCGCATTGGTAGGGCTAGGTTGGGCATCAAGCCGGGTGCCATGAAGCCGGCCCAACATATCTGGCCTCCAGTACGTCTCCTCGGGCCGGCGTACATGGCACCAGCCTTACAGATGGTGTCCCCGGTTCGCCAGCATAGCCCAGTGCAGGCTATTCCACCTCGCCGCACTGGCAGGGCTACGGGGACCATTCAACCTGGTAGGGTTGGGGAGGCTCGGTGCTCAAGAGCGCGTGTCCTCCTTCACGGTCCGGTATACCCGGTGCCACCTCCACGTACCAGTCCTCCGGTGGCAGCCCCCCGCACCAGGCTGTCTCTCCGGGTTCTCTCTCCAGCTGCTCCCACCTGTCCAGCGCTGTCAGAGCCTTCCTCCTCTCCAGCGCAGCCTGAGTCTGAACTGCCTGCCTTCCCAGCGCTGTCTGAACTGCCTGCCTTCCCAGCGCTGTCTGAACTGTCTGCCTGCCCAGCGCTGTCTGAACTGTCTGCCTGCCCAGCGCTGTCCGTCTGGCCAGAGCAGTCCAGCCAGGACCAGCCAGAGCCGTCCAGCCAGGACCAGCCAGAGCCGTCCAGCCAGGACCAGCCAGAGCCGTCCAGCCAGGACCAGCCAGAGCCGTCCAGCCAGGATCCGCCAGAGCCGTCCGCCAGACAGGATCAGCCAGAGCCTTCCGCCAGACAGGATCAGCCAGAGCCTTCCAGCCAGGACCAGCCAGAGCCGTCCAGCCAGGACCAGCCAGAGCCGTCCAGCCAGGACCAGCCAGAGCCGTCCAGCCAGGACCAGCCAGAGCCGTCCAGCCAGGACCAGCCAGAGCCGTCCAGCCAGGACCAGCCAGAGCCGTCCAGCCAGGACCAGCCAGAGCCGTCCAGCCAGGATCCGCCAGAGCCGTCCAGCCAGGATCCGCCAGAGCCAGCCAGCCAGGATCCGCCAGAGCCAGCCAGCCAGGATCCGCCCCTCAGTCCGGTGCTGCCCCTCAGTCCGGTGCTGCCCCTCAGTCCGGAGCTGCCCCTCAGTCCGGAGCTGCCTCTCAGTCCGGTGCTGCCCTTTGGTATAGTGGGATTGACATGGAGGGTGGCCATTGGGAGGCCACGGAAGCGGGGTTTGACTATGGTGGGGTGGGGACCACGACCAGCGCCAGAGCCGCCACCGTGGACAGACGCCCACCCAGACCCTCCCCTAGAGTTTATGCTGGTGCACCCGGAGTTCGCACCTTAAGGGGGGGGTTATGTCACGTTCCTGACCTGTTTTCCATTTTCTTGTATATATTTAGTTGGTCAGGGCGTGAGTTGGGTGGGTTTGTCTATGTGTGATTTTCTATGTTGGGATGTTTGTGTTCGGCCGGGTATGATTCTCAATCAGAGGCAGCTGTCAATCGTTGTCCCTGATTGAGAATCATACTTAGGCAGCCTGGGTTTCACGTGTGTTTTGTGGGTGTTTGTTTCCGTGTTTGTATTCGTGTCACACGGGACTGTTGTCGGTTGTACTCATTTTTGTTATTTTGTTTCGTGTTAGTGTTCAGTTTCGTTTTAATAAATGATCATGAGCACTACCCACTCTGCGTGTTGGTCCGATCCATGCTCCTCCTTGTCTGAGGAGGAGAACGACTATGACGATCGTCACAGAGAAATATATAGTGTAGGCCTAGTTTATAAAAAGCTGATGGGACCCTCCTCTTTTTAATAGAGGCCATCACAATTTTCTTACACAATTGCATAGCCTATAGAAATGTTACACAATTCATGCATCAGCCAGCCATGAAGAGCTGGCTCTCTCTGCACAACAGGTGATCCTATTCCGCTCATAGTTTGAATGCCAGGGCTCTCATGAAGTGTTTGATTAGATTTTCTATTGCATTTGCCTTGATGTTAGAGTGATTAGAGGGACAATAGAGAGCTGAGTACCAGGCCATTGGTGATTGGCCGCTAGGAAGTTTGGTAGGCTACTAATGATCATCAGCGGCATCAGAGCACAGTTTTGGAGAAGCCTAGTTACCGTGACTCAACGGCCAACGTGGAATTTGACTGCGGTCATGATTCATGACTGCCGGTGTGGCGGTAATACGTCACCGTAACAGCCTTAGGCCCTTTGTCTCCATGGAGACAGTGGGGTCCAAAAACAAATGACTCCGTAATGGTGGTGGAGACGCCATATTGGTAGACAACAACACGCCGTCGTTAAATTATACATGGGTTAATTTGGCTGGGCCTGATTAAATATTCATGAAGTAACAAAATGGATGCAGCGCTGCCAGTCCTGTCAAACGACAAGACCTCAGAGAGATAGAAAGAGGAAAAGAGAAAGAAAGAAAGCAGGAGGCGGGACTGAGCATGTGTACTGCCTATGTGAAGCTTGTTTTGTGTTTCCCCTACTAAACTAGTCAAAGTAAACAGCCTTTAAAAATTGACAGGCTTTGGTGAGGATACATTTGTGTTTTTTTGTTTGTTTAATTAATTGCCGTTTCTCTTTACTTTTACCTCATCAAATAAAGATGCATCATTTCGAAGTTAACACGGGAAAACTTGCAGATGAAATATCCTCTCCCTCCCTTTCTTTCTTTCCCTCTACTTTTCACTCTCTCCCTTTATCTTCCACTCCCCCCCCCCCCTCTCTCTCTCTTTCTATTTGCATGGAAGCATTGAAACATTAAAACGACAGACGACACAGCCACAGCAGTCACTTCAGCTTTCCTGACCAGCGGCTCTCCAAAATGTCAAGTGAAAATAACTCACAGGCAATCCTATTTGATCAGGAGTTGTAAATGGTCTGTGGCAGTGCGTGCCAGGATCCTGAGTACCAATAACAAAGGGTCTTTCTCTGAGCCACTCTGAGTAGAACACCTGTGTTTTTCAGGTCATGATTAAAGGCAGGCACAACACACAGACTTCCAAATGCATTCTTAATCACATTAAATACGAGAGAGAAAATGTGTACCCACAAAGGATGTAGTTCGATGGTTTATCTAGAATCAATCCTTTGTAGTGAACCTGTTGCGAGTGCTCAATAAACATGTAGAAGTGGGACTGAAATTCACTAATATGACTTTGTAATCACGGGCTTGGTTCAAAGTCGATAGATTTACACAGATGTCACAACTCCCTCAATGTAAACTCCTTATGTTGAACTTCAAAGGACGAGTTCGCTGAGTGGTTAAGGTGATGGACTACTAATCCATTGTGATCCGCACACGGGTGTCCGACTCCCATTCCTGTCACACAACATTTGTTCTTTAGGGGCGGCAGGTAGCCTTGAGGTTAAAGCGTAGGACCAGTAACTGAAAGGTTGCTGGTTTGAATACTGTAGCCGACAAGATGATTTAATAATTTTTTTGTTGCTGTGCCCTTGAGCAAGACACTTGCTCCAGGGGTGCTGTACAATGGCGACCCTGGCTGTGACCCCACTCCCTGATGGTGTCTCAGGGGGAGTTTCCATTACAGGACAAATATAAGCACCCCCCAAATTAATATTAAATGAAATCACCCTCAACTCAGACAAACACCAACTTTTCAACTTTCTGAACTATAATAGCTTACTCTCATAGGGATTGGAGCACACACAACACTATCGCAAACAACCTTGAGCAAAAACATAAACAAATGCTATCCCAAACTAACCCGGGAGAAAACAAAGACGAAGACAGCGTCATAAAACGACAGAGAAGCGTCCGCCCTTAAGGCTGTACTATATCTCAGCACACCAAGGCAATAATACTACAGCCTTTATTACAGAGTGGTAACTATAGCTAAGCCCCCACAGCTTCTCTCACACACACACACACACACACACACACACACACACACACACACACACACACACACACACACACACACACACACACACACACACACACACACACACACACACACACACACACACACACACACACACACACACACACACACACACACACACACACACAAAATAGGTGAGCCCCCTCCCCAGCTTCTCCCTGTGTCTGTGTCAGGACGTCTGATGGATGTCTTCTCACCGCTGCCTCCAGTCTCTTGCATTATTAACCGACCAACCGGGGAATCTCCTCAAACATCACCACTCAAGGGTACCAGCCTTATCTAACCAATCAGAGACAGAGATACAAAAGCCTCAGTCACAGTCATAGGAATAGTCCCAGATCTGGATGACACAGAGCTCTGGATGACACAAAGCCTATAAAATATTCACCTGATATTGGTCTAATATTCTGAGGGGCCCTACCAGAATTGTATATTACAATTGCTTAAAAACTCAGTACAGAGGACACCTATTTCCATGCCGCACACCTAACTTCCAACGCTTCCCATGGCATCTCTAAACAACTCTTCTCTTTCCTGTGAACACAACAATCAAACAATTCTAGGCTCGTCCTCTCCTTGTTCTCTTTGATTCAGCAACCTGTTCTATTATTTATGGTGGCTTTGTTTTCAGGTCTTAAGATGTGTGGCAAATGAGCCACAGAGGGAGGTCAACTGGCTCCTGACCCACCATTACACATTCAACTCAGGCTCCTGCATTAGACTCCAACACCTTGTTAGGTTGCCATTGCGGCGCCATCTCCAACTGTTGTCCTCCACTGTCTCTGTGTGTGTGTGTGTGTGTGTGTGTGTGTGTGTGTGTGTGTGTGTGTGTGTGTGTGTGTGTGTGTGTGTGTGTGTGTGTGTGTGTGTGTGTGTGTGTGTGTGTGTGTGTGTGTGTGTGTGTGTGTGTGTGTGTGTGTGTGTGTGTGTGCGGTACTCTATACTCTCAAAGTACATTAACATGTAGCACGTTATGCTATCTGGCTATCTGATACTATTTCGGTTTAGCCCTGGGGATTTGATGGAAGAGAGAGAGAGAGATTATGGCATGTTTAAGGGATGTCAACGTAGCTGTCAGAGCTGTCAGGATGCAGCAGACTGGAGGTCCATAGAGGAAGAAGGTCTACCAGCTGCACACAACGCCCACTAAGCCTGGCCCTGCCATAGGAGACACACACCGTCGATTCTAATGCTAGGACCAACCCCACACAACTGCTACCCACAAGGGAGAGCTGGGGTGTGTGGGGAGGCGGGTGGTTGGGGGGGTCTGTGTGTTGGGGGTGTGTGAGGTGTGTGTCTGTGTGTATGTGTGTGTGTTTGCGTACAGCAGTGCCTTAAAGCTGCTTTAAAAGGCAGCTATCCTTTATTGTTCAGCTTTAAATATTCTGTAGGCTGTATGAGGAACATCACAAACCATACTCACAGTTTTTAGGCCACATAATGAGACATTATAAGAATACTGATTGAAAAACATATACATAACGTATATCGCTACATTTTCTCACTTACATTCCTTGAAAGCCATTGAAATGAGTAGGGCATACCCTCTTTCCACAAAACGATCATTCCACAATAAACAAATACACCATTACAGACTAGTACTTGGACATTAATGACTTTAAAGTGCTACACAACCTCTTAGAGGACCGAAGACCCTGGGGAAACCCCTCACTCCTTCAAATGGGACAGGGGACACATTATAAAAGCCATCGTCGCCAATCGTCATAATGAGAGCCCTGGGGAGCACGCATGGAGGGACGAGACCGTCCACTCCAAAACCAGGCGCTGTCATCATAATTACACAAACTGCCTTACGACGTGACCAATTAAGACTGGCTTCAGTATAAAATAAACCCTCCCCTCTCTCTCTCTCCGTCCTGCTGTCTATATCTACTCGTGCTGCGTACTAGGGAAGGGGGAAAGTCAGTGGAAAGGGACACTTTTTCTTCTCTTCTTGTCATAATGAATCCACCTTCCTGGTGTGATGCCGAGGAGAAGAGAGGTGGGGGACTTCAGTCGCAGCAGTAATGGAGTCTTTGAGGAAGACGAGGTGTTGCTCTTCCTAATTAGTGACAACGTAATGTCTCAGGGACTAATGATGGCACCTTACTTCAATCACCAGGGATATCAATGCCTTTCAGTGTCTCTGTGTTGAAAGCCTTTTTGTCTGGTCACAACTCACAAGTCTCTGATGGGTCCTTAGCAGCTTCAAATGCTCACCGTCGATTTTTATAAAGGAAAAAAAGATGTTCAAAAACTGAGCCAAATGGCAATCCCCCTGCAAAAATACAGCAAATGCTGAAAATAAACTACACGTCAGTGCACATAAGACACACATATGATCTTGTTCAACATACACCGAAAACATCCAAATACATCATCTACACAGATAAAAGCAACAACGCGATGTCAGAACAAGTTGACATTGAGGTTAAAGAAAATCAATTTACCAGATTTTGCCAATATTTACTTTTGGACAAAATCTAGACGTCAATATTCTTGTAATGCTTTTTTGTATAATAAAAAAAATTACGTCTCAATTTGAGCACATTCTGAGTTTGCGGTTAATCGGGATTAATCACAGTAAATTCAAATTGTTCGACAGCCCTAGTATGTAAGGAAGGACAGACTCTTTTATCCAGTTTCTGTTCTGTTTCCATACTGTTCTTTATTAAATAACCCATGTAAAATCCACCTCACCTTTAATTGTACAACCCTGTTGCAGGCAGTGGCGGCTGCTGTTGGTTGAATACCGGTGCTAGGAGAGGAGGGGTGGTGGTTGGAGTTTATCAACAAAATAGCATGACAGAAATATGATGCCAAGTTTTCAAACTACCAATAGTTTCTTTGTGAAGATACATAAAGCAATATGTACATTTGAACAACAACATAAATGAATCTATTTCATGTTTGCTTGTCCAAAACCCAATGACCACTGCTGCACATGCTGCTACTGAATAGATTATAGTATTTAGAACAAGCAGCCAGCTCACCAACAAGTTAGTGCACCAGTAGCAGCGAAAATACGTTATCTAACTAGGGTATAGATAATGTAATGTCACAAAGCATGTGTCACGCCCTGACCTTAGAGAGCCTTTTTATGTCTCTATTTGGTTTGGTCAGGGTGTGATTTGGGGTGGGCAGTCTATGTTTTGTTTACTATGATTTTGTGTTTCTATGTTTTGGCCGGGTAGGGTTCTCAATCAGGGACAGTCTATCGTTGTCTCTGATTGGGAACCATACTTAGGTTGCCATTTTTCCTTCCTTTCGTTGTGGGTAGTAACTTTGTTTGTGGCACTAATGCCCTGTAAGCTTTACGGTTGTTTTTCGGTTGTTGTTTTGTCTGCGACATTTTGAAATAAAAAGGAAAATGTACGCTCACCACGCTGCACCTTGGTCTTCTTCCAGCAACGGCCGTGACGGCACGATGCACTAGTTACATAACTTTCATTCTCAAAGAACTTAGTTGGTCAATAAAGTTAGTTAATAAAAAAAATCATATATACTGTGCCTTCTGAAAGTATTCAGACCACTTGACTTTTTACACATTTTGTTACGTTACAGCATTATTATAAAATGTATAATAAAAAAAAAAAATCCTCAGCAATCTACACACAATACCCCATAATGCCAAAGCAAAAACAGTTTGTTAGAAATGTATGCACATTTATAAAAAATAGAAAACATTAGACCCTTTGCTATGAGACTCGAAGTTGAGCTAAGGTGCAGCCTATTTCCATTGATCTGTAACGTCTGCTTCCAACTCACACTCTCAAACACGTAGATCCCTTGAAAGCAGCTCACTTTCCAGCCCACTTTCCAGCTCACACTCTCAAACACATAGATCCCCTGAACGCAGCTCACTCTCCAGATCCAAATCGCCTGAATTATGATCACCTGTTCACACACCTGTATGTCATTATCACACACTATTTAGTTAAGTTCTTTGCACCCCATCATTGTGAGGTATTGTTTGTTTTGTGACACACTTCTATTCGGAACGCTTTTCCCCCCGTAATTTAATCCTCCCATTTATGATAGTTTTTGCCTGCCTCACTAACGACGCCTTTTTTAGCTGTATAGGCAGGGAATCGGATTTCCTGTTATCAACCTATTGCTTGATCTCCTGGACAACGTTACTAGCCTTTTCCCTGCCTGTACTGTTGCCTTTTTGGACCCCCTGTGTATGACCTTCTGCCTGCCCCTGGACCCAGCTACCTGCCTCCTCCTGTGGTCCTTTACCAATAAACACCTGCTGTGCCCTGCGCTTGAAACCAGCTCTCTGTCTCCCATCGTGTTCATTACAGAATACCTCACCAAAAACGACAGATGGACTCAGCGGAGCTGCAGCTACGTCTAGCACGACAGGAGGGACGAATCGATGAACTGCGACCTCCTTCACCAGTCCATTCCTGCTTCACCGATATCAGGTGCCACAGCCTCCTCTCGTTCATCTCCCCCCATATCCATGCCTAATAAATACAACGGCTCCCCAGGGAAATGTCAAGGATTTCTCATGCAATGTAACCTGTACATAGACCATTACCCCGATGACTTCAGCACTGACAAAGACAGGGTGGACTTCGTCATCTCCCTACTCACAGGCAAAGCTATGGATTCGATCACAGCCCTGTGGGCCGCTCAAAGTTCTGATCTGTCCTCTGAATCACATTTCCACGCCCTCTTCAAGGAGGTGTTCGACCATTCAGTTTCAGGTCGTCACCCCGGGGACCTGTTATGTGAGCTGCGACAAGGCCGTCGCTCTACCACTGAGTATGCCCTTGAGTTCCGTACCATGGCTTCCGGCAGTGGATGGAGTGAACCAGCGCTCCTTACAGTCTACCGGAGGGGTCTTAATCAGGAGTTACAATTCGAACTGGCCTGCAGAGGAGATCTAACAGATCCAAACCAATACTTCCGGATGTCCATATCCATTGGCAACCTACTGGTGGACCGCCGACCAATACAGTTGCCCATGGCCTGTGAGTCTTCCACTCCCTTCTCTCGTCCACCATAGTCTAATAGCCCCGAATCCATGCAACTTGGCCGCGCCCCTCTCACACCTGCCGATAGACATCGGAGGTTACGTGAAAACCTGTGCCTCTATTGTGGAGAGAGTAACCACCTACTCAATAGCTGTCCGGTTTGCCCCCCACAAAGGGGTGATCACAGCCCCTCCACTTCCGCCAGGGTAAGCACCTCTACATTTTTGAATATTACCAAAAGGCAGTTTGGTATCCCGGCTCTTCTTTCTGCTAATGGGACCACTCAGGTTGTAGAGGGACTAGTGGACTCTGGGGCCGCAGGTAATTTCAATGACGAACAATTGGCACACCAGTTAAGAGTCAAACTAATCCCTGTTAATCCTCCCATTAGGATTAATGTGCTGGACGGACAACCTCTCGGAACTGGTCTTGTGACTCGCATGACCGAAAGTATCACCCTTCAGATTGGCCTCCTTCACTCTGAGGTCATTCAGTTAATGGTGTTGTCTTCGCCTAAAGAACCCCTCATCCTCGATCACCTCTGGCTAGGCCTTCACAACACTTCCATCTCCTGGCGGCAGGGGAACTGCTGTCATGGTCTCCCGCCTGTTTTAAGAACTGCTTCAATCTACCCTGTCGAGCCACCTCTATAGAAGAATCGGAGTCTGCCATTCCAACCCACATCCCACCTGTATATGCCCAGTTCCAGACTGTCTTCAGCAAGAAAAAGGCATCCATTCAGCCCCCTCATTGCCCGGAGGACTGCACGATCGACCTCCTTCCTGGGGCATCCCCCCTAAGGGTCGGATATACCCCTTGTCCATCCCAGAGAATGAGGCTATGGACACCTATATAGAAGAGGCCCTCAACATGGGATTCATCCGTCCATCCATATCGCCGGCTGCATCCAGTTTATTTATTGTGAAAAAAAAGGATGGTAGTCTCTGTCCCTGCATAGATTACCGACCCCTCAATGACCTTACCATCAAGAATCGCTTCCCTCTTCCTTTGATTCTGGCCTCACTAGAACAAGTTGGACAGGTTACCATCTACTATAAACTGGACCTACGTAGTGCATACAACCTGGTCCGTATCTGAAGTGGGGATGAGTGTAAGACGGTGTTCATCACCGCTAGGGGTCACTACGAATACCTGGTTATGCCCTACGGTCTCACCAATGCTCCCGCAGTCTTCCAGTCCTTCATGAATGAAGTTTTCCAGGACATGATCAACCAGTTCCTCATCACATCGTGTACATTGACGATATCTTGATCTACTCTCACTCCATTGCAGAACACGTGCAGCATGTGCAACAGGTCCTCCAACGGCTACAGGACCACCATATTTATGTCAAGGCTGAGAAGACCGCCTTTCACATTACTACTCTAACCTTCCTAGGTTTCGTGTTGACACCAGGAGGGGTCAACATGGACGAAGGCAAAGTCACGACTGTGCTTAACTGGCCCAAACCTACCTCCGTAAAGGAATTACATTGTTTCCTAGGATTTTCCAACTACTACCGTCGGTTCATCCAAATCTGCAGCAGCACAACCGCTCCCCTCTCAGCTCTCACCAGTCAATAAACCCATACCCTCCATTGGACCGACACCGCCCTTACTGCATTTCAGACCTTGAAATACCTCTTCACCTCTTCCCCCATCTTTAGGCAGCCAGATCCTACCCTTCCTTTTGTTCTGGAGGTTGATGCATCCGAGGTCGGCGTAGTAGCGGTTCTCTCTCAGCGGGTACGGACACCTCCCAAATTACACCCATGTGGCTTCTTTTTCAAGAAATTGTCACCCTCAGAAGAACTATGATGTTGGGAACTGAGAGCTCCTCGCCATTAAGCTGGCTATCGATGAGTGGCGCCACTGGTTAGAGGGAGCTCATCACCCATTCCTTGTCCTTACCGACCACCGCAATTTGGAGTACTTAAGAAGTGCTAAGAGGCTCAACCCCAGACATGCTCGCTGGGCACTCTTCTTCACCCGCTTCAACTTCACCGTCACCTATCTGCTTGGCAAGAAAAATGTGAAGGCTGATTCCTTATCCTGTCTATTTGACTCCCCTTTCTCTATTCCAGCTCCCGAGCCCATCCTGCTTCCTTGTGTTGTGGGACCCATACAGAGGGAAATCCAAACAGCCGTCCAAGAGGCCCTACTCCACAACCCAGCACCTCCCGACACCCCTGCAGGCAAGACCTATGTTCCGGCCTCCATCAGACCCCAACTAATGCAGCGGTGCAATACCTCGCTGAGTTCTGGCCATCCCGAGATCACCCGATCCACGGAGATACTGACACGCAAGTTCTGGTGGTCATCCTTAACAGCAGACGTCCGAGATTACGTATCTTTCCTATCCCGTCTGTGCATGGGCGAAGAGCCCTCGCCAACTATCTACCGGTAAGCTCGAGCCGTTACCTACACCACACAGACCATGGTCCCCACATCGCCATGGATTTCCTCACTGGTCTGCCAGACTTTGGGCTTCACTACTATTTTAGCTGTAGTGGACCGGTTCTCCGAGATGTGCCGACTCATCCCCCTACTTTAACTGTATAGGCAGGGAATTGGATTTCCTGTTATCAACCTATTGCTAGATCTCCCGGAAAACGTTACTAGCCTTTACCCTGCCTGTACTGTTGCCTTTTTGGACCCCCTGTGTATGACCTTCTGCCTGCCCCTGGACCCAGCTACCTGCCTCCTCCTGTGGTCCTTTACCAATAAACACCTGCTGTGCCTTGCGCTTGAAACCAGCTCTCTGTCTCCCATCGTGTTCATTACATGATCGTCCTTGAGATGTTTCTGCAGTTTGATTGGAGTCCCCCTGTGGTAAATTAAATTCATTGGACATGATTTGGAAAGACACACAACTGTCTATATAAGGTCCCACAGTTGACAATGCATGTCAGATCAAAAACCATGTCATGAGGTTGAAGGAATTGTCCGTAGAGCTCCGAGACAGGATTTTGTCGAGACACAGATCTGGGAAAGGTTACAGAAAACATTCTGCAGCATTGAAGGTCCCCAAGAACACAGTGGCCATCCATCATCCATAAATGGAAGAAGTTTGGAACCACCAAGACTCTTCCTAGAGCTGGCCCCTGGCCAAACTGATCAATCGGGGGGGGAGGGCCTTGGTCAGGTGTGTGACCAAGAACCCGATGGTCACTCTGACAGAGCTCTACAGTTCCTCTGTGGAGATGGGAGAACCAGAAGGACAACCATCTCTGCAGCACTCCACCAATCAGGCCTTTATGGTGGAGTGGCTAGACGGAAGTCACTCCTTAGTAAAAGGCACATGACAGCCCACTTGGAGTTTTCCAAAAGGCACCTAAAGACTCTCAGACCTTTGGCCTGAATTCCAAGCGTCACGTCTGGAGGAAACCTGGCACCATCCTTACGGTGAAGCATGGTGGTGGCAGCATCATGCTGTGGGATGTTTTCAGCGGCAGGGACTGGGAGACTAGTCAGGATCGAAGTGCAGAGAGATCCTTGATGAAAACCTGCTCCAGAGTGCTCAGAACCTCAGACTGGGGTAAAGGTACACCTTCCAACAAGACAACGACCCTAAGCACACAGCCAAGACAACGCAGGAGTGGCTTTGGGACAAGTCTCTGAATGTCCTTGAGTGGCCCAGCCAGAGCTCGGACTTGAACCTTATTGAATATCTCTTGAGAGACCTGAAAATAGCTGTGCAGCGACGATCCACATCCAGTCTGACAGAGTTTGAGAGGATCTGCAGAGAGGAATGGGAGAAATTCCCCAAATACAGGTGTACCAAGCTTGTAGCATCTTAATTTTTTATAAATTTGAAGAAAATTCTAAAACCTTTTTTTACTTAATCATTATGGGGTATTGTGTGTAGATAGATGAGGAAAAATGTATCCATTTTAGAATAAGGCTGTAACATAACAAAATGTGGAAAAAGTCAAGGGGTCTGAATACTTTCCAAAGGCACTGTATACACTACAGACCAAAAGCATGTGGACACCTGCTCGTCGAACATCTCATTCCAAAATCATGGGCATTAATATGTAGTTGGTCCCCCCCTTTACTGATTTTGGGCAATTAGGCCTGGCTCGCAGTCGGCGTTCCAATTCTTCCCAAAGGTGTTCGATGGGGTTGAGGTCAGGGATCTGTGCAGTCAAGTTCTTCCACACAGATTTTGACAAAGCTTTTCTATATGCACTTCACTTTGTGCACAGGGGCATTGTCTTGCTGAAACAGGAAAGGGCCTTTCCCAAACTGTTGCCACAAAGTTTTAAGCACAGAATCATCTAGAATGTCATTGTATGCTGTAGAGTTCATATTTCCTTTCTGGAACTAAGGGGCCTAGCCCGAACCATGAGAAACAGCCCCAGACCATTTTTCCTTCTCCACCAAACATTACAGTTCGCACTATGCACTGGGGCAGGTAGCTCCTGGAATCCGCCATACCCAGATTTGTCCTGTTGGACTGTTAGATGGTGAAGCGTGATTCATCATTCCAGAAAACGTGTTTCCAATGCTCCTGAGTCCAATGGTGGTGAGCTTTACACCACTCCAGCTGACACTTGGCTTGCTGATGGTGATCTTGGGCATGTGTGCACCTGCTCAGCCATGGAAACCCATTTCATGAAGCTCCCGACTAACAGTTCTTGTGCTGACGTTGCTTCCAGAGGCAGTTTGGAACTTTGTAGTAAATGTTGCAACCGAGGATAGACGATTTTTAAGCGCTACGAGCTTCAGCACTAGGTGGTCCCGTTCTGTGAGCTTGTGTGGCCTACCACTTCATGGCTGAGCCATTGTTGCTCCTAGACGTTTCCACTTCAAAATAACAGCACTTACAGTTGACCGGGGCAGCTCTAGCAGGACAGAAATTTGACAAACTGACTTGAAACGTTGAAAGTCACTGAGCTCTTAAGTAAGGCCATTCTACTGCCAATGTTTGTCTAATGAGATTGTATGGCTGTGTGCTCGATTTTATACACCTGTCAGCAACGGGTGCGGCTGAAATAGCCGAATCCACTAATTTAAAGGCGTATCCACATACTTTTGTATATACAGCAACAGTTAAAAGTTTGGACACACCTACTCATTCAAGGGTTTTTCTTTATTTTTACTATTTTCTACATTGTAGAATAATAGTGAAGACATCAACACTATGAAATAACACATATGGAATCATGTAGCAACCAAAAATGTGTTAAACAAATAAATATATTTTATATTTGAGATTCTAGAGCGGCCAGCTCTAGGAAGGGTCTTGGTGGTTCCAAACTTGTTCCATTTAAGAATGATGGAGGCCACGTTATTCTTGGGGACCTTCAATGTTGCAGAAATCTTTTGTAACCTTCCCCAGATCTGCGCCTCGACATAATCCTGTCTCTGAGCTCTACGGACAATTTCTTTGACTTCCTGGTTTGGTTTTTGATCTGACATGCATTGTCAACTGTGGGACCTTATATACTGTAGACAGGTGTGTGCCTTTCCAAATCATGTCCAATCAATAGAATTTACCACAGATGGACTCCAATCAAGGTGTAGAAACATCTCAAGGATGATCAATGGAAACAGGATGCACCTGAGCAACATTTTGTGTATCATAGCAAAAGGTCTAAATACTTATGTAAATAAGGTATTTCTGTTTTAAAAAATCAGTTTTCGCTTCATCATCATGGGGTATTGTGTGTACATTGATGAAGAGAAATTCATTTTTAATTCATTATAGAATAAGGCTGTAATGTAACAAAATGTTGAATAAGGGGTCTGAATGCTCCCATGACTGTTATAATTAGTGACATAAAATTTCATTACAATTAGCTTTTTACTTTAGCTCCATTTGTACATGATAGAGAAGATCTAGGCTCACGTGTGGAAGTAAGCCGTCTGGCACGAGAGACTCATTGGGAGGGAGACTAGAGCAGACCCAGAAGTTCTGACTGAGTGCATATTTGAGCGCCTCAGGACGGTCCACTTACTTTCTGCTGTTAAATTTCTGCTGTGGAATCCTGCGATTTCATTGGGGTAGTTCCCCCTCATAGTAGCCAAAACAATCCAAGCAATGTTTGTACGGCTGTGCACCCTGCTGCTGTTGCTAGCAGAGTCACTGAGTGGTAGAGTAGTAAGTAACTGAACAGCTTGTTTTGAACAATACACTTTTTAAACAGAAGTATGTGCACATTTACCATACTTATGTGCATTTAAAACATATTCTATTAATTATGTAATACTGTACATCAAGAGTTGGAACCATTTCAGGGAACAGAATCAAAAAACGGAAAATAACAAAATGATTTGTGGAACAGAACCCGAACTGAAAGTGATCTATACTGTTCCGGAACAGAACTGTTATTTTAAAAGCATGGGAACCAGTTAATAACGCTATTTTACATTCCAGGCATTCTTTTCCAGTCCCACAAAAATCGTAACTATGCATCAATGCAAAGCTCTCACTCTGTCATTCAGAAACGTATACCAGCATCTGCTTGTCAGCCCAAAGTTTTGTGCCTGTGGGTGTGTGTGTGTGTAAGCTACCTCCCCCTCCCCTCTGAAGCATAGGTTACTGTAGCCGCCTGACAACGTTACAAGCGTAATTCAGAAATTAGGGAGATGTTTAATTAGAGAAGAATGGATTTACTTTTTCAATGCTAATTAAGGATACTATAGTTATCATGTTTCACATTGGATTTCTTAACTACGATACAAAAAGGTAAGACGTGTTTTGAATTTTAGTGCTGCTCTGCACACAAAAGCTTGTTAGTTAGCTAGCTAACGTTTGCTCTTGTCCAATGGTAAACCAACTCGGAAGCTCAAAGATTTTCAAAGTTCCTCAATAGAAGCTGCTCCTCCATAGGTATAATTCTGTGGGCCTAATTCAGACAATGCATGTCATAACATGATGCCCTGTGCTTCAAAGCAAGCTTCCTCCATCCTCTCTCGCTCTCTCCTCACCCTCAACATTTTAGTTGCATCTCACGCCCTACACTGTGACTGACAGCATAGTGTGTGTGTTTGTCTTTCATTATGATTAAACCATGCTGTTATTGCAAAATACAATTTGCTCTTAATGACTTCTCTATACACATTAAATCGCTTACCCGCTACAGAGCAAGCTGCTCTATCAGCACTGATTGGTGTGGTAAATTAATGTTGAGCTAAATTGTAAAAATACACTACCGGTCAAAGGTTTTAGAACATCTACTCATTGCAGTCGCAATAAACCATCAAGCGCTATGATGAAACTGGCTCTCATGAGGACCGCCACAGGAATGGAAGACCCAGAGTTACCTCTGATGCAGAGGATAACTTCATTAGTTACCAGCCTCAGGTGGACATGTGTCCTTTGGTCTGGAGTCCAAATTTGAGATTTTTGGTTCCAACCGCCGTGTCTTTGTGAGACGCGGTGTTGGTGAACGGATGTCTATTTCCCACTGTAAAGCATGGAGGAGGAAAGTTATGGTGTGGGGGTGCTTTGCTGGTGACACTGTCTGTGATTTGGCTACTTTGAAGAGTATAAAATATATTTTATATATAACCAAAACACTGTTTTGGTTATGATTCCATATGTATTATTTCATCGTTTTAATGTCTTCACTGTTATTCTACAATGTAGTAAATAGTAAAAATAAAGAAAAACCCTTGAATGAGTAGGTGTTCTAAAACGTTTGACCGGTAGTGTATATATACACTTCAGAGGTTTAAAAAGGAACAGAAAGGAACGATATATACCGGTACTGTTCTTGGTTCGAACCGGTTCATAACTTTATTTTGCAGTGGAATGGAACAAAAAAAGAATGGTTCTGTTCAGAACAAAACTATTGGGGAAAAAATGATGTTTCAACCCCTGCTGTATACATCACTTCCTGGATCCTGGATGACTCAACATAAGTAATGAGAACAGGATGTCAGCAAGCTGCAGCAGTCCGTGGCCACTGACAACACACCCCACCAGCCCTACGACCCACCCACCCTCACACTCAACCCCTCATCTCCTACCATAGGAGGAACACACACACACACACACACACACACACACACACACACACACACACACACACACACACACACACACACACACACACACACACACACACACACACACACACACACACACACACACACACACACACACACACACACACACACACACACACACACACA
The DNA here is from genome assembly GCF_045679555.1 of Salvelinus alpinus. NCBI lineage: Eukaryota > Metazoa > Chordata > Actinopteri > Salmoniformes > Salmonidae > Salvelinus > Salvelinus alpinus. Next base: position 39,921,567 of record NC_092108.1, read on the forward strand.
CACACACACACACACCCTCCTTACCCTAGGAGGAACACACCCCCTCCCTCTCCGACTCTCCAGCACTTCCTTGGCCATCTACTGTGATCGTGGTGAGATAAAGGCACGGGCTGGACTTTGATGTCAGACATTATTAGCTGTCAGGGAACCTGCATCTTTCATTAGTATTGCAGGGCCCTCGCCCGCTCACACAGGTAGGGAGTAGTGGGGTAAGTTAAGCCATGTTTTACATTCAGCATCACTCCGTCAAGGCAAATAAAGTATTCTTTCTAATAAAGATACCTAGATTTATTTTTTAGGATGTTGTCTATACCTGGAAATAATCCGAGTTCATGTAAACATAATAGTTTTGAAAACATAGCTTAGAACATGGAAAACATAATGGACAAGGTAAGTTGAGCCGTAACAACCCAACTGACCTTACAACGATGCTGGCTGTGTTGACTCAGCAAACAGAGAGAAGCATAGACCAACAGAATAAAGTTCACTTTCACTGTTTCAAAATAGTTCCGGAAGGTATTGATCAAACACTCTGTTAAAAGAACTAGTGTCATCTTGTTTCAAACCTGTGAATCGTATTGGCTGCTCAAACAGAACTCATAAAAACTTAACCATATACTGTACAGTACTTTATTCTAGTAAAATGGCTTATGGAACCATTATTATAATTATTATATCTCAGAACAGTCTATCTATATGTATGTTTTGCTCGTGTAATGTACTTCTACTTATGACAGACTTTGAGATGTATGCATGTTATTTGTCACTGTGGAATTAAATCAGTCCTTGATGTAGCTAGCCATGTGGTAAAGCAAACATCTTCAGACAAGAGAACAGATTGGCAATCATGTCACAATGTCAAAGGTCTCCCTCCTGTGATTTCCAATGACTGCTAAATAAATCTTGAGCCCTAATTGCAAACACCCTTATGATTCAACGCTTAAAGTACTCCAATACTGCCTGGGGACTCCCATAAGCATTATTTTCTAGCGAGCAGCAACAAATGAAACATTTACATTTTTTCCAGCGTGCAGCCAGGCTTGGCGTTTCCTGTGTTTAAGAGCCAAGACGCTGGCCTCGGGGGAGGCCTCCCCTTCAGACAAATGAATCCCTCCGAGAGGTAGAGGCTGAATGGTGACTATAAAACTCATTTGTTCCTCCAATAATGAGGAATGACTTAGAACCCCCCATCCCCATCCTTCCATCACCACTCCTGTCATGGCAACGGGGACGTTTCCATGGTGACCCCCTCCTCTCCTCTCATCGCTTCCTCCTCTCACCTGAACGCCTCGCGGAGGGCCCCACGTTCGCTCAAAGTTGTGTGCTTGATGTCGTCGAAGTTGTTCTCCAACTTGACGCAGCTCTAGAGAGAGAGAAAGAGAGAGAGAGAGAGAGAGAGAGAGAGAGAGAGAGAGAGAGAGAGAGAGAGAGAGAGAGAGAGAGAGAGAGAGAGAGAGAGAGAGAGAGAGAGAGATTCTATATTAAATACTGTAGCATGATGAGATGACGAGTCCATCCTTTAAAACAGAGTCATGAAAATACTATAACAGCTGAATACATTCTAAACTAATATATTACCATAGAGATTAACTAAGATTTATATATATGACCTTTTAGGGGGATTAGACCACTGAGTAATGCATTATAGCTACAGACCTCTTATAAATTCCCTGTTTCAAATAAGGAGGATTAATTTGTGCTATTTAACATAGTAACGCGACACGGTTTACATTATCTGGGGGGATTTTATTGAGATCCATTTTATAACGTATACAAAGTTCACCATAAGCTGTTTCCTTTATTTAATAGCCTAATACAGTTCAGGCCCAGACTCAGTTCACTGACTTAATCCTCTTAATGATGCACAATGGGAGAAAAGACTGGAGAGAGAAACCATTCAAGTAAATACAGCCATCACAGTAGGCCCATTTTTGATTAAAGAGCAGGGAGAAGTTTGTGTAGGGAGTGGAGAGGAGTTGCATAGGGAGTGGGGTGGGAGACTTTATAAAGCTAATGCATATATAATTTTCTTTCTCCTGCCTCCTACCATTAAAAACACCGGAGGCTCTCGGGTAATTGATATGTACAGTGCCTAGTGAAAGTCTACACACCCCTTGCACAGTCTTCACATTTTGCTGCCTTAAATTTAAAAAGGGATCAAATGACATGTTTCCCCCCCTACTGATCTACACAACATACTCCACATTCTCAAAGTAAAAGATGTTATAGAAAAAAATATTGAATATTTTGAATAATATTCTACCGACTTTGCAACTCTAAGCGCAACATACAGTGCATTCAGAAAGTATTCAGGCCCCTTGACTTTTTCCACATTTTGTTCTAAAATGTATTAAATAAAAAAATATCCTCATCAGTCCACACAAGATACCCCATAATACCGAAGCGAAAGCACGTTTAATTTTTTTGTTGTTGAAATTTATTACAAATGAAAAACAGAAATACCTTATTTACATAAGTATTCAGACAATTTGCTATAAGACTCGAAATTGAGCTCAGGTGCATCCTGTTTCCATTGATCATCCTTGAGATGTTTCTACAACTTGATTGGAGTCCACCTGTGGTAAATTCAATTGATTGGACATGATTTGGAAAGGCTCACACCTGTCTATATAAGGTCCCACAGTTGACAGTGCATGTCAGAGCAAAAACCAAGTTCGAAGGAATTTTCCGTAGAGCTCCGAGACCGGATTGTATCGAGCCACAGATCTGGGGAAGGGTACCAATCAATTTCTGCAGGGTTGAAGTTGGCCTCCATCATCTATCCTTCTTAAATGGAAGAAGTTTGGATCAACCAAGACCCTTCCTAGAGCTGGCTGCTTGTCCAAACTGAGCAATCAAGGGAAGAAGGGCCTTGGTCAGGGAGATGACCAAGAACCCCATGGTCACTCTGACTGAGCTCCAGAGTTCCTCTGTGGAGATGAGAGAACCTTTCAGGACAACCATCTCTGCAGCACTTTACCAATCAGGCCTTTATGGTAGAGTGGCCAGACGGAAGCCGCTCCTCAGTGAAAGGCACATGACAGCCCAGCTCTGGTCTGATGAAACCAAGATTGAACTCTTTGGCCTGAATGCCAAGCGTCATGTCTGGAGGAAACCTGCCAACATCCATGCCTGAAGCATGGTGGCAGCAGCATCATGCTGTGGGGATGTTTTTCAATGGCAGGGACTGGGAGACTAGTCAGGATCAAGGGAAATAATAACGGAGCAAAGTGCAGAGAGATCCTTTATGAAAACCTGCTACAGAGCGCTCAGAACCTCAGACTGGGGCACAGTTTCACCTTCCAACAGGACAACGACCCTAAGCACACAGCCAAGACAACGCAGGACTGGCTTCGGGACAAGTCTCTGAATGTCCTTGAGTGGCCCAGCTGGAGCCGGGACTTGAACCCGATCTAACATCTCTGGAGAGATCTGAAAATAGCTGTGAAGCAACGCTCCCCATCCAACCTGACAGAGCTTGAAAGGATCTGCAGAGAAGAATGTGAGAAACTCCCCAAAGTACAGTTGTGCCAATCTTGTTGTGTCATACCCAAGAAGACTCGAGGCTGTCATCGCTGCCAAAGGTGCTTCAACAAGGTACTGAGTGAAGGGTCTGAATACTTATGTAAATGGGATTTTTCAGTTAAAATCTGGTCTGCTGGGTCTGCTTGTCACCAGCAGGGACTGAGGAGTTTGTTCGGAGCAAAATAAATAAGAAAGGAGCAAAGCCCAGATAAATCCCCCTAAGTCTTCTGAAGACCTAACCCTGGGATAGAAGTTTATTTTTTCCGCGGGACAATTACACACATTTGAATGCCAAAGAGGTGTGGAGTGTTCCTGAATGGTCCAGACTCCGCCCTGACTTAAATCTGCAAACAAGATTTGAATATTGCTGTCCATCAATGATTCCCGACCAACTGAGCTTGAGGAATTTTGATAAAAACAATGGACATACAGTGAGGTCCGAAATTATTGACACCCTTGATAAAGATGAGTAAAAATGACTGTATATCATTCATATACTGAGCAGTATTGTATGCAAAAAAATGAAAGTGAAATTCAAATCAAATCAAATGTTATGTCACATGCGCCGAATACAACATGGGGTAGACCTTACCGTGAAATCCTTACTTACAAGCCCTTAACCATCAATGCAGTTTAAAGAAAAATAAGAGTGAAGAAAATGTTCTACATAAACGAAAGAAAAAAATAAAAGAGCAACAATAAAATAACAATAACGAGGCTGTATACAGGGGGTACCGAGTCAATGTGCGGGGTTACAGGTTAGTTGAGGTAATTGAGGTAATATGTACATATAGGTAAGGGTAAAGTGACGATCAAATCCAATTTTATTTGTCACACGCGCCGAACACAATAGGTGGGGTAGACCTTACCGTGAAATGCTTACTGACGAGCCTTTAACCAACAATGCAGTTCAAGAAATGGAGTTAAAATATTTACTAAATATTAAAATTATATTATTTTATACTAATACAATTGCTTGGAGAAAGAGACTTTGTTTAACAAGTAATATAATATTTTTTGCGAAAAGGCAGGGGTCAAAATGATTGACACCCCTGTTTTCAATACCTTTCAATACCTCACCTTGTGAGGATAATGGCACTGAGCCTTTTTCTAAAATGTTATATGAGTTGGAGAACACGTTGGGAGGGATCGTAGACCATTCCTCCCTACAGAATCATCCCAGATCCTTGATATCATTCGTCTGCGCTTATGGACTGCCCACTTCAATTCAAACCACAGGTTTTCAATGGATTTCAAGTCCCGAGAACGAGATTGCCACTGCAAAATGTTGATTTTGTGACCAATTCAACATTTCTTTGTGGATTTTGATGTGTTCTTGGGGTGGTTGTGTTGCTGGAAGATCCACTTGCGGCCAAGTTTCAGCCTCCTGGCAGAGGCAACCAAGTTTCAGCTTCCTGGCAGAGGCAACCAAGTTTCAGCCTCCTGGCAGAGGCAACCAGGATTTTGGATAACATATCCTGGTACTGTGTAAAGTTCATGATGCTGTTGACCTTAACAAGGGCCCCAGGACCAGTGGAAGGAAAATAGCCCCATAACATCAAAGCTCCACCACCATATTTTACAGTATGTATGCGGTTCTTTTCTGCTCATGCATTCTCATTTCGACTCCAAACCCACCACTGGCGGGCGTGGCCAAAGAGCTCTATTTTCATGTCGTCCAACAAATGTTAACACCTGGAGTTTGCTAAACGGCATTGTCACTTGGATATGAACCGGTGCTCTGGTCAGATGACATGAAAATAGAGCTCGCTATGTTGCTCTAAGATTAGTTTTTTGGATGGTAGAATGATATTTCAAATGATTCACAGCTGTATTGGCTGCCAAAGGTGCTTCACCAAGTTTAAACTCAAGGGTGTGAAGACATACGCAATCAATACATCCTCATTTAGTATTTGTAAGGCGATAGGAAAATGTTCTTTAACTGTTATTTCACTTTAGAAATGTGGAGTAGGTTGTGCAGATCGAATGGGGGAAAAATCGAATTTAATCCCTTGTTAGATTGAATTTTAAGGCAGAGAAATGTGAAGACTGTGCAAGGGGTGTGTAGACTTTCACTAGCGACTGTACTTTTAAATGCATACACGTTTTTTTCCCTACCCCACATTCAAAGTGTAACATATTGAGCTTTGTCGTGGTGCTGCTGGGAATAATATTAAAAGCTGCATTAACAGTACTTAAATTGTGATTATTATATTGTGTTTGTGCTTTAGGATGAACTAATAATAACGTGTTTGGAAAAATCAACACAAAAAACACTACATTTGTTCCCGTTCCAGCAGCTTGCTGCTCTCGCTCCCTCATTCCCTTCCCTCAGGGAACCCATATTAGTCTGCATATTGTAATCAGCTGTTTTGGTCCTGCTATTGCTGTGCTATCCTGTAATGGCAGGTGGAGATTTTCTTCCCATGTGCAATTACCTTTCCACCCCCCAATCAACCTTGCCCTCTGACCTCTTGGATAACACAATGAATACACTGCCAGTCTGCCTTAATAGAATTAGCCCTTACAAAACCAACACCTCTGTCACATCTCGCCCGGGGGGTTACAAAGAGGCACAAGCTTTTCATTAAAAAAAACCCTTGCCAATGCCAATTTAGCATGTTGAGAGTGAAGTGCGGTGGACAGCTGAAAAGGCTTGATTCTGTAAAGTCTTCTAACATGTTAGCCGAGCTCATTTGTGCTATACAATACAATATACTGTAATTACATTTCCAATTACAACCGCGAGCACAGGTCGCCACTGGGAGAACCATTGACATTTTCACTGAAATTACCAGTGTTGCATTTATAGTCTGCAAAGGATTTGTCTAATCCAACATCTAGAGACCCTATTATTAATAATTAGACAAAATGCTTAGTGTTGGGAATTGCCGACATAATATAAGCATCTTATTAATATGGGTTCTCTGGAAACGAGATTGTTCTAATAAATAAAACAATCGCCACATGGCAGAGGGGAAAAGCATAAAAAAAATTGCATTTGAAAATGGTTTTGAGCCTTGACTGAGGCTGGAGCTATGAGACGATAAGCAGAGGAAATGTGCAATATTTAACCGATTTAGGGCAGCAGCTGCTGGGTATGGTCTTTCTGATTCATGTCCCATTAAAGCTGATACTTCAGGCTGTTGATAGGCACTCCAAAATATTTCAATGAGGACTGAAGAGGGAAGCGTGACATTAAGAATGATTGAGATATGAATGTAACTACATCATAGGATCAGAGCTTTTTTCTCACTAAGTGACCTCTCCAGAAAAAACTTTGGGCCCTAGTTATTTTTCCTGGGCCTACAGTTTTTCTGGGGTCGGTCACAGGGTCAGGAAAAATGTCTGGCCCTAGAGATGAACATGGAGCATAATGAAAAACAGTTTGTATAGAGGAAGGAAAGATGGCAGACTTACATCACAGCTCTTCTCTGGGTTTCTCTTCCAGTGTTTCCTTTCTGTCTTCTTGGCGCCCGTTGAGTGGATGGCAGCGTGGGTCTGCACCCTCGGGTTCAGAGACAGGATACTCTGTGGCACATTGAACATGGCTCATTAACACAGGGCGGCTTATTGACCCAACACACTATTGTGAAATAGACAATTCGTGTCTATTTCTGATTCGTGTCTGATCACAATAAGCTGTGAGAGTGGGTTGCAACACCACAAAGGTCTCAGTATTGAGTGGGTTTGAGAGTTGTACGTGTGAGGAAATGCAGGTTATATTGGAAGAAATGTAAAAAGGAGAGAGCATTGAGGCACATAGGAATTGTTTTAGGCTGAATCGTTAATGGTAAGAAGGATTTTTTTGTGTGTTTTAGTATAGCATATGTTTACCTTTAGGCTACATGTTTATATGTAGAGAAAATGTCAATTTCTACACTCAAAAGTAATCATAAAGTAAATCATTTTAAAATGTGGCCTGTGACACTTTGCTTCTTGAAAGTCCAATATCTTGAAAACTTGACTGCTGACATGCAAAATATTATGGGACTGTATCAACAGTGGACTAATACAAAAATACTCAAAGATAGTTCTTTAATGGACTTTCCCTTTAACACTGATTGTGCTAAAACACCATCGGATTGTGATATCAACCTGTATTAATTACACAACACATTCATCTAATCCATAATTCACAAGCAGGCAAATGCATCGTGAAACAAGACCCACATTGAGGCTGAGTACTAGATTCTCATCCTGTGAGGTAACTTTCTCTGACACACATTGCCCATTGATTCACGGTTGCCAGTCAAATGATCATGGTATGAGCAAGTTTTTCAAGATGGACACAAATATAGAGCAGGGTCCTCTGTTCAGATGGCAAACACAATTAACAGCCAAGCTGACTGAGGGAGAGGAGGGAAATGGGGGGGGGGGCATAAACAGAAAAGGAAACAGCCATCACTGGCACACTAATACTCATTTCATGCTCTTTGTAGGGTAAAGGGGAACCATGTCCGCATTAGTTTCAGTACCCACGACTAGCACAATCAGATAAAGGGAAGAACAGAAAGGCCAAGCGCAAATTGAAATGAGCCTCCTTTGGTCCTGGTGCTGAACTGAGACTTGAAGGCAGCTTGTGAGGTGGGTGCCAGCTGGATAATACCATTAAAGCTTGAAACACAAAGCAAGCAGATCCAAGATGTCATTCAACAGAGACCGGCATACCAATGAACATGGATGAAAGCCCTACAGCTCTCAGTACGTTTATAAGTAGAGTGTAAATTGTGGTACGCTGTTATCAAATGTTTCAGAACGAACTTTTTTGTCTTGTCAATATTTGAATATTTTTCAGGTAAAGACACAAACAACAACAATAAAACGGCGCTGCTATCTGCAAGTTATTTCTTTTCTTAGGTTTCAGTGGGGGAATGAACAGGTCAGCCAGACCTGAAGCAACAATTTGCACTTCAGTGAGAAACTGATTTTCTATCGCGCACAGTGAATCTATTATTAAAACCACTATCAATGTATGTAAGGGAAGTATAGAGAGTACACTCTGTATTCAGCCTATGGTCCAGTGCCTGTTGTGTGGAAACAGTTGTATTATTTTGAGATGCGGAGCATTTGTGGTATTCTTTATCAGACTTTGCCTATGATTCAAGTTTCATTCATTTCTATAGTTAGGCTACACCCTAAAAACACCAGAAAATGAACCGAGTACAGTTCTAAAAATAGCTTTCATTAATATTATATGATATTGATAACAGCCCTCTATTTTATTAAAGAATAAGAATACATTACCAAACAAATCATTTGGGGAAGTGTCTTGCTATGCCTTTAGGGTAGAGAAAACCATTCCCGCAGGAGGTTTCCAGATATAATTTTAAACACGATTATATTCTCCTTTCCTCGCAGTCCTCTGAGGAGCAGTGGAGGCTGACTTTATCAGTCTCCACTGATCACACCCAGCACCCACATCACTAATTCCACAGAGTCAGTAAAATCACAATCACACACTGCAGAAATTAGGAAGCGATGTCAGCCGTTTGGCAGTGGTATTTAAACTCTGGACTGCTGATGTTTCGGCCATTGAGAGGCTTGAAGCCACCGGTCAGGCATATTGGCACTCCACAATAGGAGCAGTCCTCCATAGGACTGAATGGAATTCTACAGTATTTCAATGAAATGCTTCAAGGACAAAATTACATGTATTTAAGTATGTTTGGTTATTGTAGTGGGAACAGTAACATTAACATTATCTCAGAATGCCATTTTGCATCTATTGTATAATAATGCTCAAATATTTGTATCTGGAATTTGTCTTTCAGTAGAACACATCTGGCTCTCCTCCACCAGTCATACAAGGAGAATGATCTAATGCCTCCCATCAAAAAGAGAGCTGGCCCATGCAAGCAAAGAGCAGCGCAGTCATCAACGACAGTACATGCACCATTTCTTCACCAACTACGAAGTTGGGGAAACACGTGTGGACCTGAATTGCGATAACTGCAGTGGCCAAAACAATAACAAGTTTGTGCTCTGGTATTGTGCCTGGTGGACCATGCACAAGCTCCACCACAGTCTGGACCTTCACTTCCTGATCACAGGCCACACCAAGTTTGCCCCTGACTGGTGCTTTCGGCCTCATCAAGCAGCGCTTCAGAAAGACCAGAGTGAACATTGTCTGAGATTGCTGGTGTTGTGAAGGACAGCACTGTGACAGGGGTCAACATCCCACAGCTGGTTGGACTGGAGGACGGTACGGTGCTGGTGGAAAGCTATGGCTGGCTACAACACTCCGTACTTCAGGCCGCTGCCACAGATCAAGCAGTACTTCAGGTGAATATCATTTTCATTGCATTGCATGAGGTTATTCTTCTTATCTAAACTTGTGAGGTGAATTGATGTTGTGCAGGGTTGTAATGTCTTCTGATTTTTTGTTGTTGTTATTCCCTGTTTTACAGCTTTGGAGCCTGGTGTTATTGTCGCCAAGGAGATTCTGGACTGTCGGGACCAGGTTTCAGCTGCTGCCCAACGCTGACATCCTTCCTCCCATAGATGGTCTGCCTGAAAGCACCACCTGGACTGGACACAGCTTGAAAAACATATCTTTTTGAGAAGATCAGGGAGTTTTGCAACGAAGTCGAGGGCAGGACAGAAACAGGCTCTCCGAATATAGATTCCCTTGTTCATTTGTGGTTTGGACGGACCAGTCATCAGCACTATCTGCAGTGCCTCTATTCAAATGACTCTCCTAACACTAAAGTTGCTACTACAATTTATTTTTGTTATCCTGCTGCTCAGCCACTTTACCCCTGATTTTATGCATATACAGTAACTACATCGTCTATCACTGATATCGTTATTGATATTGTTCTTGTACATACTGTATATTTTATTTTGACATGATCTATCTCTGATGTTGCTATTATGCAAGTAACCATTTGGGTGTACCGTTTAAACCTTCTGTAGAGACCCATCCACTTAGCAAGACTTATAAATATAAAATGAATATTGATATGTGTGGTCGTAACATGATTTTGTGACATACCACAACAATATCAAGTGTCCACCACATAAATATATGGCGCATGCATTTGTTTATGTACTGTACATGTGCACCTCACTCAGGTTTCAACTCAGGTTGCATGGCCTTAACTTATGTATGGAATACTATGTGATAAGTGCGTGTGTAACAGTATATAAAGTATGCTAATATACTGGTGTGAAGGCATTTGGGCGGTGGTCAAATACTTTAAAGTACTACTTAAGGTTTTTTTGGGGGGTATCTGTACATTACTATTTATATTTTTGGCAACTTTTACTTTTACTTCACTACATTCCGAAAGAAAAGAATGTACTTTTTACTCCATACAATTTCAAATCAAATCAAATCAAATCAAATTTTATTAGTCACATACACATGGTTAGCAGATGTTAATGCGAGTGTAGCGAAATGCTTGTGCTTCTAGTTCCGACAATGCAGTAATAACAACAAGTAATCTAACCTAACAATTCCACAACTACTACCTTATACACACAAGTGTAAAGGGATAAAGAATATGTACATAAAGATATATGAATGAGTGATGGTACAGAACGGCATAGGCAAGATGCAGTAGATGGTATAGAGTACGGTATATACATATGAGATGAGTACTGTAGGGTATGTAAACATAAAGTGGCATAGTTTAAAGTGGCTAGTGGTACATGTATTACATAAAGATGGCAAGATGCAGTAGATGATATAGAGTACAGTATATACATATACATATGAGATGGGTAATGTAGGGTATGTAAACATTATATTAAGTGGCATTGTTTAAAGTGGCTAGTGGTACATTTTTACATAATTTCCATCAATTCCCATTTTTAAAGTGGCTGGAGTTGAGTCAGTATGTTGGCAGCGGCCGCTAAATGTTAGTGGTGGCTGTTTAACAGTCTGATGGCCTTGAGATAGAAGCTGTTTTTCAGTCTCTCGGTCCCTGCTTTGATGCACCTGTACTGACCTCGCCTTCTGGATGATAGCGGGGTGAACAGGCAGTGGCTTGGGTGGTTGTTGTCCTTGATGATCTTTATGGCCTTCCTGTGACATCGGGTGGTGTAGGTGTCCTGGAGGGCAGGTAGTTTGCCCCCGGTGATGCGTTCTGCAGACCTCACTACCCTCTGGAGAGCCTTACGGTTGTGGGCGGAGCAGTTGCCGTACCAGGCGGTGATACAGCCCGACAGGATGCTCTCGATTGTGCATCTGTAGAAGTTTGTGAGTGCTTTTGGTGACAAGCCGAATTTCTTCAGCCTCCTGAGGTTGAAGAGGCGCTGCTGCGCCTTCTTCACAACGCTGTCTGTGTGGGTGGACCAATTCAGTTTGTCCGTGATGTGTACACCGAGGAACTTAAAACTTTCCACCTTCTCCACTACTGACCCGTCGATGTGGATAGGGGGGTGCTCCCTCTGCTGTTTCCTGAAGTCCACAATCATCTCCTTTGTTTTGTTGACGTTGAGTGTGAGGTTATTTTCCTGACACCACACTCCGAGGGCCCTCACCTCCTCCCTGTAGGCCGTCTCGTCGTTGTTGGTAATCAAGCCTACCACTGTAGTGTCATCCGCAAACTTGATGATTGAGTTGGAGGCGTGCATGGCCACGCAGTCGTGGGTGAACAGGGAGTACAGGAGAGGGCTCAGAACGCACCCTTGTGGGGCCCCAGTGTTGAGGATCAGCGGGGTGGAGATGTTGTTACCTACCCTCACCACCTGGGGGCGGCCCGTCAGGAAGTCCAGGACCCAGTTGCACAGGGCGGGGTCGAGACCCAGGGTCTCGAGCTTGATGACGAGTTTGGAGGGTACTATGGTGTTAAATGCTGAGCTGTAATCGATGAACAGCATTCTCACATAGGTATTCCTCTTGTCCAGATGGGTTAGGGCAGTGTGCAGTGTGGTTGCGATTGCGTCGTCTGTGGACCTATTGTGTCGGTAAGCAAATTGGAGTGGGTCTATGGTGTCCGGTAGGGTGGAGGTGATGTGGTCCTTGACTAGTCTCTCAAAGCACTTCATGATGACGGAAGTGAGTGCTACGGGGCGGTAGTCGTTTAGCTCAGTTACCTTAGCTTTCTTGGGAACAGGAACAATGGTGGCCCTCTTGAAGCATGTGGGAACAGCAGACTGGGATAAGGATTGATTGAATATGTCCGTAAACACACCAGCCAGCTGGTCTGCGCATGCTCTGAGGACGCGGCTGGGAATGCCGTCTGGGCCTGCAGCCTTGCGAGGGTTAACACGTTTAAATGTTTTACTCACCTCGGCTGCAGTGAAGGAGAGCCCGCAGGTTTTGGTAGCGGGCCGTGTCAGTGGCACTGTATTGTCCTCAAAGCGGGCAAAAAAGTTATTTAGCCTGTCTGGGAGCAAGACATCCTGGTCCGCGACGGGGCTGGTTTTCTTTTTGTAATCCGTGATATACTGTAGACCCTGCCACATACCTCTTGTGTCTGAGCTGTTGAATTGCGACTCTATTTTGTCTCTGTACTGGGACTTAGCCTGTTTGATTGCCTTGCGGAGAGAATAGCTACACTGTTTGTATTCGGTCATGTTTCCGGTCACCTTGCCCTGGTTAAAAGCAGTGGTTCGCGCTTTCAGTTTCACGCGAATGCTGCCGTCAATCCACGGTTTCTGGTTTGGGAATGTTTTAATCGTTGCTGTGGGTACGACATCGTCAATGCACTTCCTAATGAACTCGCTCACCGAATCAGCATATTCGTCCATGTTGTTGTTGGACGCAATGCGGAACATATTCCAATCCGCGTGATCGAAGCAGTCTTGAAGCGTGGAATCAGATTGGTCGGACCAGCGTTGAACAGACCTGAGCGCGGGAGCTTGTTGTTTTAGTTTCTGTTTGTAGGCTGGAATCAACAAAATGGAGTCGTGGTCAGCTTTTCCGAAAGGAGGGCGGGGGAGGGCCTTATATGCGTCGCGGAAGTTAGTATAACAATGATCCAGGGTTTTACCAGCCCTGGTAGCACAATCGATATGCTGATAGAATTTAGGGAGTTTTGTTTTTAGATTAGCCTTGTTAAAATCCCCAGCTACGATGAATGCAGCCTCAGGGTGTGTGGTTTCCAGTTTACAAAGAGTCAGATAAAGTTCGTTCAGGGCCATCGATGTGTCTGCTTGGGGGGGAATATATACGGCTGTGATTATGATCGAGGAGAATTCCCTTGGTTGATAATGCGGTCGACATTTGATTGTGAGGAGTTCTAGATCAGGTGAACAGAATGACTTGAGTTCCTGTGTGTTGTTATGATGATCACACCACGTCTCGTTAATCATAAGAAATACCCCCCCGCCCCTCTTCTTACCAGAAAGATGTTTGTTTCTGTCGGCGCGATGCGTGAAGAAACCAGCTGGCTGCACCGACTCCGTTAGCGTCTCTTGAGTTAGCCATGTTTCCGTGAAGCAGAGCACGTTGCAATCCCTGATGTCTCTCTGGAATGTTACCCGTGCTCGGATTTCATCAACCTTATTGTCAAGAGACTGGACATTGGCGAGTAGTATGCTAGGGAGTGGAGCGCGATGTGCCCGTCTCCGAAGCCTGACCAAGAGACCGCTACGTTTGCCCCTTTTACGGCGTCGCATAGGGTCCCCGGCTGGGATCAGATCCATTGTATTGGGTGGAAGGCAAAACACTGGATCCGTTTCGGGAAAGTCATATTCCTGGTTATAACGATGGTGAGTTGACGTTAATCGTATATTCAGTAGTTCCTCCCGACTGTATGTAATGAAACCTAAGATTACCTGGGGTACCGATGTAAGAAATAACACATAAAAAACCAAAATACTGCATATTTTCCAAGGAACGCGAAGCGAGGCGGCCATCTCGGTCGGCGCCATTTTACGGCACAATTATTTTATCTCTTTTTTTATTGACTGATAGCCAGGGGCACACTCCAACACTCAGACATAATTTACAAACTAAGCATTTGTGTTTAGTCGTGGTCAGGAAAATTGTCCAATTCACACACTTGTCAAGAGAACATCCCTACTGCATCTGATCTGGCAGACTCACTAAACACAAATGCTTAGTTTGTAAATTATGTCTGAGTGTTGGAGTGTGCCCCTGGCTATCAGTCAATAAAAAAAGAGATAAAATAATTGTGCCGTCTGGTTTAATATAAGTAATTTGAAATGATTTATACTTTTACTCAAGTATGACAATTTAATACTTTTTCCACCACTGGATGTGACTGGAGGTTACAGCATTTCTTTCACATGACCCATCAATTTAGACAAGTGTGTCTGGGTAAGCGTCATCTAATATTTATAAAATATTTCTATCTGAACACTTTCTGTTTACCTGGAATTTTTCCTTATTGTAGACTACTTCCACTTTTAGTCTTAATCTTTACTTCACTCCTCACTGTTTAGCACATGACCTCACATGTGAATCCATAAAGAGATGGGTGGGGCTGCCTTAAGAGGGTGTGAACAATGCTGGATGGGTATAGACAAAGGACAGCTCTCCAGTAGGTAGCAAAACATTCAAGATCCTTTTCTCAAAAGTGAGTTGACAACTGTATCAACTTTCAAAGCAGAATTACTTTTCCATTGTTCCTCAAAAATGTTGTGTATGATATACCATTTTGTAGCTCTGAGTCTCTATTTTTATCCAATGTAAAACATTTTGCTGCATAAGACCGAATCCAGTTGGTGAGTCACATATATAGTACCAGTCAAAAGTTTGGACACACCTACTCATTCAAGGGTTTTTCTTATTTTTTATTTTTTACATTGTAGAATAATAGTGAAGACATCAAAACTACGAAACAACACAAATGGAATCAATTAGTAAACAAAAAAGTGTTAAACAAAATAAAATATTTTCAATTTTAGATTCTTCAAAGTAGCCACCCTTTGCCTTGATGACAGCTTTGCACATTCTTGGCATTCTCTCAACCAGCTTCATGAGTCTTGAACAGTCTTGAAGGTGTTCCCACATATGCTGAGCACTTGTTGGCTGCTTTTCATTCACTCTGCGGTCCAACTCATCCCAAACCATCTCAATTGGGTTGAGGTTGGGTGATTGTGGAGGCAAGGTCATCTGATGCAGCACTCCATCACTCTCCTTCTTGGTCAAATAGCCCATGGGTCATTGTCGTGTTGAAAGAGAAATGATAGTCTCACTAAGTGCAATCCAGATGGCATGGCGTATCGGTGCAGAATGTTGTGGTTGCCATGCTGGTTAAGTGTGCCTTGAATTCTAAATTAAATCACCGACAGTGTCTCCAGCAAAGCACCCCCACACCCTCACACCTCCTCCTCCATGCTTCACAGTGGGAATCACACATGTGGAAATCATCCAATCACCTACTCTGTGTCTCATGAAGACATGGCTGATGGAAACAAAAATCTCAAATTTGGACCCATCAGACCAAAGGACAGATTTCCACCAGTCTAATGTCCACTGCTGGTGGATCTTAGCCCAAGAAAGTCTCTTCTTCTTATTGGTCGTTTAGTAGTGGTTTCTTTGCAGAAATTCGACCATGAAGGCCTGATTCACACAGTCTCCTCTGAGCAGTTGATGTTGAGTTGTGTCTGTTACTTGAACTCTGTAAAGTATTTAGTTGGGCTGCAATTTCTGATGTGCAGTCTACTCTAATGAACGTATCCTCTGCAGCAGAGGTAACTCTGGGTCTTCCTTTCCTGTGACAGTCCTCATGAGAGCCAGTTTCATCATAGCTCTTGATGGTTTTTGTGACTGCACTTGAAGAAACGTTCAAAGTTCTTGACATTTTCCAGATTGACTGACCTTCATGTCTTAAAGTAATGATGGACTGTCGTTTCTCTTTGCTTATTTGAGCTGTTCTTACCATAATATGGACTTGGTCTTTTACCAAAAAGGGCTATCTTCTGTTTACCACCCCCACACCTTCTCACAACACAACTGACTGGCTCAAACGTACTAAGGAGGAAAGAAATTCCACAAATGAACTTTTAACAAGGCACACCTGTTCCAGGTGACTACTTCATGAAGCTGGTTGAGAGAATGCCAAGAGTGTGCAAGGTTGTCATCAAGGCAATGGGTGGCTACTTTGAAGAACCTCAAAAATAAAACATATTTTGAGTTGTTTAACACTGTTTTGGTTACTACATGATTCCATATGTGCTATTTCATAGTTTTGATGTCTTCACTATTATTCTACAAAATAGCAAAATAAAGAAAAACCCTGAGTAGAGGTGTGTGTGTTGGCGGGGGGAGGGGGGGGGGGGGCTCAACACTGCGCCCCCTATAAGTAATTTAGTGTATACATAAGTCATTGTTCACTCATAGGTATAGCCCACATACAGTCAGAGATAATTTTAGTAGGACACCAATGATCCTAGTAATAGGCTATTGCATCATGAAACTGAGGTGGTATGAAGAATAACACAGTGCAAACAAAGAGCTCTGTCAGTCTCCCTCCAATTTCCCACAATGCCATTTTGAATAGCATCATACTTCAAACAAACTTGACTAAGGTCTCAGAATGCCCAGAGATCAGTAGAAGAGACCCCAGCCACTCCCTCAGAGATTCTAGTCTTTCATAAAAGTAACATATATCCTCCCCGGAGCTGGATAGTTAAACATCAGCTGGCAATTCACTGTCTTATTGCTCTGTGTCTTCACCTGGAAATCGATAGATGAATTTCCACATATTGATCCGCCATGGGTGAGATAAAGCAACAGTATCCTACTGCACTGGGGGCATTCAGCAATATTAATTCAGTTCCAACATCTGATGCAGTGATACAGGTTATGGAGAGTGTAGGCTGTCCTCCTTGTGTTCATCCCTGAATATCGCTGTATTTAACTAGAATGGGGAAATTAAATCTAACAAAATCACACAACTAAAGGCCATGGTCCCAGGCCAAAGGCCCAATTCGATTGAAACCAGCTTATAGGCTAAAGCAACATAGCATTTCTCGCCTAGGGGGAGAAAGCATGCTTGAATCAATATTAAGTTTGTTCTCTCCAGTTGCACATAGTAAAATATAGTGGCTCTATTATTGTAAATATACTCTCTCAAATTGCAAGAAAAATAACATGATTGTGATTGGCTAACTGTCCCAGTCAAGGGGACCTTATCTTGCACGAGGAGGAGGGCTGAGTTGAGGGTGGGAAGCGTTGTGGGGTAGAAGTTCAGAGCACCACACGTTCCTGACCTCACAAGCTGGGCCAGAGGGTGCTTAAACACACTATACCGGGAGGAGGAGGAGGGCTGTCACCTGTGTTCAGGGGAATTATTTAACTAAAGGAAAAGGGGGCAGCAGAAGATGGACGATGTGTGATTTAGCTCACTGTTGGGCGAAGAGAGAGAGAGAGAGAGAGAGAGAGAGAGAGAGAGAGAGAGAGAGAGAGAGAGAGAGAGAGAGAGAGAGAGAGATAAGAAGATGGGTGGAGGAGTGGGAGAGATGGGGTGTGCCGGGGGGGCAGTCTCGTGTTGGCAAGTCCTGGAATGATCTGTGACTTGCTGATTGATTAACAGAGCAATCAAGGTGAACTTACCCAGGAGCTACATTTGCTAGGCCATCTATTTACATGTCAGTGGTTCTTTGGCACTGCACACAATATAGAGCCACTGATTCCAATAGGTTAAAAGTTCTGCAATAGGTATAGCGAGATTAAGAGAAATAAGTTCATGTGTCAGGTAATCACCATGAAGAATCACATTTAAAAGGGATAAGAGGAGAATCATTGACAGAATCACTGTAAAACTTCCCAGCGAACAGTGAACGTTCCTGCAACAATTGTTTGGGTGCATTTCTAGAATGTGTTATCGGAACGTTCAAAGAGAAAATGTTACATCCATGTCATGGTACCATCCCTAGCTGGGAACATCTGTCTAATGAGAGACTATTTTGACCTTGTCAGAACGTCCCTACTAACAAGGTAAGCAGATAGTTTTTGGGGTCTTTATGGTGTCAAATCATGTTCAGACCTCTACAAACAGGTCAGCAGACACTTCATGACGATCACAACGCCACAATACGCCTGAAACAGAACATTCCAGGAAATCCAAATGTCCTCTTGGTTATTGTTGAAGAGATACGATAAAGATTAGCTCGGCTATCGGTTCATGACCTCTTATCTCCAAGCACACTATGATGAAACGCCTGTGCATCCCGCCTGCATCACCTGACCCTGGACTAATATTCTCTCTTTTGGACTTATGCTCTTTGACAAATGTGTAAGTGAAGGTTTCACGTGCGTGATGTATGTGATAGATCCCCCTATAGCCCTATGCTATGCTTTACTCAAATGGTTAAATCACTGGGTTACATATCCTTGGGTTAAATATACAACACGTTATGGGTATAGTGTCATCGTTGCGATACATTATCAATGAATGGCATACAATACTCTGTACGACGGTAGAGGGATGTTGTGGAGCGTTAAGCTTATACCGCAGTAGGCCGGCATTAAAAGTGTGGTATATATCACATGGATGATCACTCAGCTGGGGTATAAAACATGCAGTGCCTCCAACACTTGTAGGATTATTCTAAGGGGTTTCATGCTTAGACTTACAGCCTTGATAGGAGAGCAACTCGTTAAAATCCTAGACGCTTGACACTGAGGCGGATGTCTGCGAGACACACGTTTCCTTGTCATCGTTTAAATGGGAATTTTTGGTGCCTATGTTGCCAATAGCCTGTCCCTGCACTTGACTTGATAGTCCTGTTCTGGAGGCTGGCCTGGCAGGGTTCAGGGCCAGACATAAAGTGTATAGACCTTTCTGTAAGCGGACACATTAATCTCATTTCTAACGAACACTGATGGCCATCCTAGACATTTTTAATGAATCCGTGAGCACACACAAAGGTGCACGTTTAGCTTTCTCACAAAGGCAGGATATTAAAACGAGATGTCTCCAGCGCAGCACAAGATGAATGGCCGGTTTAATTGCCCCGCAGACGGCCATTATTATGACATTTAGTGAGGTATTTTCGACAGCTGACAGGAGTCATTTAGACCACGTCTTAAGCGCACCCTGACACAGCCAAGGTCACATGAGTGTTGTCATAACAGCCATTAATAGAAATGCTAATGGTGGCCGTCACGTACCCCGGCACACTCTCCATTCAAATGTCTTCAATAAAAGGAAGTCTACATGTCATCTAGGCAGAGGTGTAGGCATTGTCAAAGGATATTATGCATGCCCATCCACCGGCATGTCTTGGGTTGGTTTAATACAATGATGTATTCAGTAATACCAGATATTATTGTATAAAGCTTATATTTTTTAGAGGTTATGTAGGCCTATGTCCCATCATTGATTACATTATTTGCAAGGTGAGTCATACTAATTTACAAGCATTGATTATACTAGGCCTTCTTGTCAAATGGCAGATACAAAATATCCGTATTCCTGTTTTTTGTTGGTTCAGTCTACAGTTTTGCCTTTAGTAAAAGTGGCTTATGCATGGTGTTGATAAAAAAAAATGTGTAGGCTACTGAAGTAGTAGAATCCCCCATCGACTATTATTACAATGTTTAGGACAATTCTTAAAGCAACGGTTATTGGTTTGTAAATATTTTTCCCCCATCAAAATAGATAGGCATAATGCAATCCTGTAACTGGCTGCACATGCGCAGTCCATGGTGCTGAAACTTCAGTGGTAGCTACAGAATGATTGGCTAGTATGAGAAGGAAGAAGGAATTCTCGTGCTAGCCGATGAGAAGCTGTAGCATTGTAGCTGGTTTATTCATTTCTTTTTACAATTGCATTGCCTGAACAAGTGTGTGAGTCTATCACAGAAGGAAAAGACTGAAAGTGGTCGGCAAATTTCCGTGCAAAACTCGCATGGGCTCTCTTAGACTGAAGAAATGGTCTCGTGGTGTCACTTTATCTAGCACGTTGCTCAAAATAACACTACTTACTTACTTACTGACTTTATTGTCCCCATGGGGAATTTATGTTGCAGTGTCATGTACACGATATACTGTTTTAAGGTAAGTTCTCTTTCTCCATGTAGCCTAAAAAAACAAGTCATAAAAAATCCCAAAGAAAAATACCTCCATAAATTGGCAAACGTGGAGAGTAGGCTAATTTGTAAATTCCTGCTCGCTGCTCCAATCCATCTAATTCTAGCGGTTTGCCAACCCAGGTGTATTTACAACATGGCTCAAGCAGGTAGGCTAAACACTGCGCATAAAAAGTAAAGCAAAAAGACACCTCACTCCCAAAACCAGGGGTCGTAAATTGAGATTGCAAGTGAAAAAAAACAGATTAACAACTATAAAATCATGTACCTCAATGTCCGGAAGGTCTTTACTCAGCATGTTTCTCTTTGGTCATTTAGCTGTCAGGTAAAACTGAAACAAACCCTTCGGTTTGTGTGTTCAAAACTTCTCTTGTGCTCTGTAGTAGCTTATTACAGGAAGAAAAAAAGCAATCCAAAGAGCCAGACTATTCCATTCTCAGTCCGAATGCGCCGTCTGAAACAGTTAAACACAGCTGCACATATGTTGTCCATAAAGATTGCTGTGTTTCTTTGGACCAATAATAATTTTATTAGTTTGAAATGGTGGAGCCAGACATGTCGACACACTGATAAGGGAGTTTGAAAGGTTAAAGTTTGTTACGAGTCCATTATAAGGTGAGAAGGGGGCACATAGCATGGATAACTGTTCTGCATCATGTTGAACTGTCAGCACGCCCCCCCCCCCCCCCCCCACTGGGAAAAACACACACACACACACACACACACACACACACACACACACACACACACACACACACACACACACACACACACACACACACACACACACACACACACACACACACACACACACACACACACACACACACACACACAAACACACACACACACGCACACACACACATATACATATACATATACATACTAATACAAGTGGATGCTTTGTCCAGGGTCACATGTGCACCCACTGGGCAAAAACTGGTTGTTTCTGCGTCATTTCAACCTTAAAAGTAAATGTGATGACGTTCAAACAAGGTGGAAAACCTAAAGTAAGGGAATTTTGTCTTTTTTTCACCCAACTGTTAACCTAAATCCAATGACATGGTGACGTGGTGAAGTTACATTAGTTGACAACTCAACCAAAGGTAAATCCAAACTAGATGTTGAACTGACATCCGCTCCCAGGTGGTAGGCTACTGTAGGTTGCTGCATTGTTTGCTGCCTTTCACCACCACGGTTTTCAAGGACAGTTGTGCAACCCTGGCCATGTGCAATAAAAGAGCTGTGATTTGTCTTTCAGCTGCAAACTAAGATATTGGAGGAAACACACTGTCCAGGGGCCTCATTTATAAACGTTACGCTCATTTATAGCATAAATGTCACACTACATTTCTGCAGGCACCATTTCTGAAAAGTCTGCGCACATACAAAAATATTAGGAATTATACACTTGGCACACGCCATACCATACATACATGTATGTTTCCGGTTATAAATCAGACCGATCATAGAACTGTGCGTGGGTGAATGAGAAAATCGCCCTGCATTTACCTTTTATGTTGACAATAATGTCATTTGCGGTATTATTTATTATTTATTTGCGGGATTATTTGGAACTATTGGCATTAGGCCACGGCAGGCAAACAACTAATTGTTGTTCAATATGTAGTATATCAATAGATTACTGGGTTTCTATGTTCTGCCTTGGTATACGCTCTAAGATGAAATACACAATGATGTCATGTTCCTATAGCACCACATGTAGCCTACCCAACTATTTCACATAAACTATCAGTCTATTTACTGTGTTGTTAGAATGTTTTACTCTTTAGCAGTAATGTATGCTGTATCTGGGAAAGGACTGTGTCAGTTTCTGAAAGAGAAAGCAAATGTTTTGGACCTGTTAGCAGAACGTTTGAATTCAACAATGATTTGCATTGACTTTTCCCCCCAACCTAAAATGATGGGCTGCCAGCGAATTCTGAAACATTGTCTAAGGCAAGCTACTAAAATAGAAATGCAATTACAGTACTGACAGTAGGTTACTAGTAGTGATGCACCGATATGACATTTTTGGCCGATACCGATATCCGGTATTTAAAATTTTAGTGGCCTTTTAAGCATTCTAGTACAGTTAAATAGTTAACACACACACATGGATGCAGCGGTCTAAGGCACTGCATCTCAGTGCAAGAGGTGTCACTACAGTCCCTGGTTCGAATCCAGGCTGTATCACATCCGGCCGTGATTGGGAGTCCCATAGGGCGGCGCACAATTGGCCCAGCGTCATCCGGGTTTGGCCCGGTAGGCCGTCATTGTAAAAAATAATTTATTCTTAACTGACTTGCCTAGTTAAATAAAGGTCACACACACACACACACACCACACTGACCAAACCTTATTTTGTTGTAATGTCCCCATTACCAGTAAAACATCATCAAAACATTTCACTTACGTGCTGTGATGTTTCATTGTTCATCAAATATAACTCATGCCATTAGTTGTACATTTTTACTTCCTGTTAGCAGCTGACTCAGACAATCCCATTGGTCAGTGTGGTGTGAAATTGTCCCCTCCAGAAAGTTTTAATAGATGTGCTTACAAACAGTATATTCATATTGTACACCAGCCAGCTCAAGGTCAAATACTGGGTCAGGAGTTGATTGATTGATATGCATGCTCAACCAATCCAGTCCACTATCCTAGGCCTGACAAACATGGATGTGATGATTCAGCAGGAATTCTGTCTGGGGGAGATGTCATTCAAAGTGAGTTGATTTACAACTCCTGGCTCTGGCTGGCACACTGTCAGCTGATGTAAACCCTAATGCATCCATCCCTTAAATACACATGATTAAATTACGAGAGAGAGCGAGAAAGAGAGAGAGAGAGACAGAGAGAGAGAGAGAGAGAGAGAGAGAGAGAGAGAGAGAGAGAGAGAGAGAGAGAGAGAGAGAGAGAGAGAGAGAGAGAGAGAGAGAGAGAGAGAGAGAGAACGTAAAGACAAAATGTATTGATTTTAAATATTGTATCCACTATGCAGGACTGTGTGCCCTTCTTTTCTTACACATTGCTCATATCACATTCTGAGGTTGTTCTTCGCCATCTGTCTTTTTCCAGCGAATGCCAGGGATCTCCAGTGGGGGACTGTTCACGTTGTGTTGTGAATCCACTGAGTGGCTGACACCACAGAAGAGATAAGGATCTGAGATGGTGCTGAGCTAAAAGAGACAAATAATGCACAAGAGATCAGGCAAGTATACTCTTATCTTAAAGTTATTGTAATATAATAAGCATATTATAGGTATTGTATACTCTTTATTCATCAGAAGGATGGCAGTCGTTATGAGTGATGATTGTGGTCAATATTCCCAAGGTTTGACCAATATTCCCTTTTCCTAACAGAACAGTAGATGAAGGTTGATGTTTATTGGGATGAGTCTTGTCCTGTAGGCAGAACTGAGAAATTTCCACTAGATGGGTTTGTTGCAAAGTCGAAATTGTCTACACTCAATACATATAAAAGTTAGGGTTAGGCATTACAGTTAGCAGTGTGGTTAAGGTTAGGCTTAAGGTTAGGTTTAAAATCTGAGTTTATGTCTTTTCAGCTGTGCCAGCTAGTGACCACTACAGAGCTGCCTTCAGAACAAGATTCATTACAAGAAACGCAAACCTGCGTAGTAGGCTTACCTCCATCTAAGTCTAAGTGATGGTAAGGAGAAACACTGGCTCATATACTGTACAGTGCCTTCCGAAAGTATTCAGACCCTTTGACTTTTTCCACATTTTGTTACGTTACAGCCTTATTCTAAAATCGATTTTTTTTAAATGATTCAGCAATCTACACACAATACCCCATAATGACAGAGCGAAAACAGGTTTTTAGACATTTTATTTACATGAGTATTCAGACATGTTGCTATGAGACTCGAAACTGAAACAGGTGCATCCTGTTTTCATTGATCATCCTTGAGATGTTTCTTCAATTTGATTGGAGTCGACCTGTGGTAAATTCTACTGATTGGACATGATTTGGAAAGGCTCACACCTGTCTATATAAGGTCCAACAGTTGAGAGTGCATGTCGGAGCAAAAACCAAGCCACGAGGTTGAAGGAATTGTCCATAGAGCTCTGAGACAGGATTGTGTCGAGGCACAGATCTGGGAAAGGGTACAAAAAATGTCTGCAGCATTGAAGGTCCCCAAGAACACAGTGGCCTCCACTGTGAAGTTTGGAACCACCAAGACCCTTCCCAGAGCTGGCATCCCGGCCAAATCGGGAGAAGAGCCTTGGCCAAGAGTTCCTCTGTGGAGATGAGAGAACCTTCCAGAAGGACAACCATCTCTGCAGCACTCCACCAATCAGGCCTTTATGCTAGAGTGGCCAGATGGACGTGGCACGTTTGGAGTTTGCCAAAAGGCACGTAATGACTCTCAGACCATGATAAACAAGATTCTCTGGTCTGATGAAACCAAGATTGAACTCTTTGGTCTGAATGCCAAGCGTCACATCTGGAGGAAACCTGGCACCACCCCTACGGTGAAGCATGGTGGTGGCAGCATCATGCTGTGGGGAGGTTTTTCAGCGGCAGGGACTGGGAGACTAGTCAGGATCGAGGCAAAGATGAACAGAGCGAAGTACAGAGAAATCCTTGATGAAAACCTGCTCCAGAGCACTTAGGACCTCAGACTGGGGAGAAGGTACACCTTCCAACAGGACAACGACCCTAAGCACACAGCCAAGACAACGCAGGAGGTGCTTCGGGACAAGTCTATGAATGTCCTTGAGTGGCCCAGCCAGATCCCGAACCCAAATGAACTTCTCTGGAGAGACCTGAAGATAGCTGTGCAGCAACGCTCCCCCATCCAACCTAACAGAACTTGACAGGATCTGCAGAGAAGAATGGGAGAAACTCCACAAATACAGGTGTGCCAAGCTTGTAACTTGTAATCCTTGCCAAAGGTGCTTCAACATAGTACTGATTAAAAGGTCTGAACAATGAAATGTGATATTTCTTTTTTTCTTTTTATAAATTTGCCAACATTTCTAAAAACCTGTTTTTGCTTCGTTGTTATGGGGTATTGTGTGTAGATTGATGAGGGAAAAAAAACATTTTAATACATTTTAGAATAAGGCTGTAACGTAACAAATTGTGGAAAAGTCAAGGGGTCTGAATACTCTCCGAAGGCACTGTATATACAAAAGTATATCCCCTTTGTAGATTTGGCTATTTCAGCCGCACCTGTTGCTGACAGGTATATAAAATCGAGCACACAGCCATGCAATCTCCATAGACAAACATTGGCCATATAATTCCCTTACTGAAGAGCTCAGTGATTTTCAACGTGGCACCGTCATAGGGTGCCACCTTTCCAACAAGTCAGTTTGTCAAATTTCTGCCTAGCTAGTGCTGCCCCGGTTAACTGTAAGGGCTGTTATTGTGAAGTGGAAATGTCTAGGATCAACAACGGCTCAGCCAGGCCACACAAGCTCACAGAACAGGACCGCCGAGTGCTGAAGCGAGTACCGTGTAAAAATTGTCTGTTCTCAGATGGAACACCCACTACCGAGTTCCAAACAAAAAGACTCACAGCTGTAATCACCGCAAAACGTGCTTCTACAAAGTATTGACTTGAGGGGTGTGAATACAAATATGGCCAGCCTCCTGGGCTTTTCACGCACGACAGTGTCTAGGGTTTACCGAGATGGTACCAGTCAGCGGCAGTCCTGTGGGTGAAAATAGCTTGTTGATGAAAGAGTTCGAAGGAGAATGGCAAGAATCATGCTAACAGGGGGGGCACAAACAGGCAAATAACAGCGCAGTACAACATTGATGTGCAGAACGACATCTCGGAACGCACAACTCGTCGATCCTTGTCACGGATGGGCTATTGCAGCAGACGACCACACCGGCGCCACTGTGTACACAAATCACCAACACTGGACAGTTGAGGAGTGGAAAAAACATTTCCTGGTCTGACGAATCTTGGTTCCTGTTGTGTCATGCTGATGGCAAAGTCAGGATTTGGCGTAAGCAGTCCATAGCCCCATCCTGCCGGGTGTCAACGGTACAGGCTGGTGGCGGTGGT
Source organism: Salvelinus alpinus (assembly GCF_045679555.1). Classification (NCBI taxonomy): domain Eukaryota; kingdom Metazoa; phylum Chordata; class Actinopteri; order Salmoniformes; family Salmonidae; genus Salvelinus; species Salvelinus alpinus. Next base: position 39,948,102 of record NC_092108.1, read on the forward strand.
CTAACCTAGTGGGGAATGTTTTCCTGGCACAGATTAGGTCTCCTGATACCAATTGAGCAAAGATTGAACGCCACAGCAATCTGAATTTTTTTGCTAACCAGGTGTATCCCTTCATGGCTACAGGGGGGTCCAACCCGGTAGTAGATGAGTGTACCTAATAAACTATCCACCTAAAATGTATAGATAAAAAATCTGAGAACAGTAATATTTTACACACACATGAAAGTACCCATAAGCAATAATCTCTGATTATTTTTTTAATTTTTATTGCGGATGTAGAATTTAGAAATACACTCTTCATATATTACATCAGCATCACATCACATAATTTACAATAATGTTTTATTTTAAAGACAGAATCAGTGTGTATCTGAGGATAGGTAAAGAGTTTCACCTGCAAGTTGGCCTCTTTTTCCCCCTTAAACCAAAAACATGATTTCACGTGAAATTTCACGTGTCACCGTGTGTAGTTTCATGTTATTAAATCCCACTGGGAACAGCGCATAATTTCAACGTGGATAATTGGGTAATATGTGGTTGATGCGTTAATAAATGACATTACAACCTATATTCACCTACTCAAAAAGACAGCAGAAAGCTAGTTGAATTTCCAATGTCTCATCACTATGCTTTCAACCATCTAAAAGTACAACCAAATTTCAATGAAAAAACAACATCTGATTTCTCGTTTAGATGTCACCCAAATGTCTATCACGGCGCGTTCAACCATTTAAAAGCAAAGTTCAAAGGGGAATTTATTTATACAACAGATTAATGTTTTATCACTGGTCTTCTAATCTAATTTGTGTATTTATTATTATGTATTTCACTTTTAAATTATTTTGATATTCTCTCTGCATTGTTAAGAAGGGCCTGTAAGTAAGTATTTCAATGTTAGTCTACACCTGTTGTTTACAAAGCATGTGACAAATAAAAGTTTATTATTTTATTTCAATTGCAGAACCAAATTACCTGTATTGCATTTCACAGTTTGAGATTCTGCACAGACTATTACTGTCACGTTCGTTTAGAGATGGATTGGACCAAGGTGCAGCGTGGCAGGCTTACATCATAAATGTATTAAATGAACACCAAAAACAAGAAAGAATAAAAGACACGTAAAGTTTTGTAGCGCTAACACAGCAACTAACCAAAAACAAGATCCCACAAACTAAAGGTAGAAAAAAGGCTGCCTAAGTATGATCCCCAATCAGAGACAACGATAGACAGCTGCCTCTGATTGGGAACCATACCCGGCCAACAAAGAAATAAAAGAACTAGAATGCCTACCCTAATCACACCCGACCTAACCAAATAGAGAAATAAAAAGGCTCTCTAAGGTCAGGGCGTGACAATTACAGAAATTGTGAAAATCTCCACAGACCTGCGTTGATCTATGCATGCTATCTTAAACATGCATGCTTTATATGATTACATAAGAAGAAATGTATAGTAACAGAAACCTCAAAATGTGGCCATTGATGAGTTACAGTAGTCATTTTAAGATTCAATGTTGCATTAGTTTGTAAGATATTCTTAACTCTAGGCTATTTACTGTAATATACAAATGTAATATTGAATTGTGTTTGGTTGACAACACAACCAAATATCAACATTTAAAGGAGATGTATCTACTGCTTGGATTAGTTCCATCTGAGCCACTGGCTTAATCCCATTATTTAACTTTTATTTGTGGTCTGCATGTAACAATTGTGAGAAGCATTGGAGTCAACTTAGGCCAGCATCCCTATGGAACACTTTCAACACCTTGTAGAGTCCATGCCTGGATGAATTGAGGCTGTTCTGAGGGCAAAAGAGGGTGCAACTCAATATTAGGAAGGTGTTCCTAATGTTTCGAACACTCAGTGCAGATTCCACATCGCAGAACGTTGACAAATTACGTTGCAACAACGTTGATTCAACCAGTTCGTGCCCAGAGGGTTGTTGCTTTACATGTTGTGACATGTTATCAAATTAACTTCACATAAGATCATGTGATCACATGAAAATATGTGTTTTTGGAAAGCTTCACGCGTTCACATGTGAAGTTCATGCAGTTTTTCATTAGGGCCTCCTCTCCTTCCTTGTTTCCACTTCTGTGGCTACATTCAGAGCCTGTTTCATCCCAGCACACAGCAGGTGAAATGCTCTCACAGAGCTTGACGTTCAAACACCTGCGTAATTGTGCAGGTTGGTTTTAGTAATGCGGTACACTGGTGTGCATTGTACTCCCTCTCCTAGCAGGTGTGTTATTATTACTGTGTGTGTGGAGGGGGGGGGCTGTGTGTGTTCGTGAGAGCATGTATGTGTGTGTGTGTGTGTGTGTGTGTGCATGTGTGCGTGCGTGTGTGCGTGCGCGTGCACGTGTGTGCGCGTGTGTGCGTGTTCACTCCTGTGTAGTAGCTGTTGTGGCTCATGTCTTGTAGAGAAATGCTCCACTATTGTCTTTCCACACACGTTCTTGGCATAACAATCAATAACGGGTAGCATGTATTGATTTATTGGAACGTTTGCAAGATGGGATCTCTTGAGATGCACCATCTCATTTTCAGGGGTGTCCCCAAAAAAACAAGAATAATGTCAACCAGTGTCTAATAACAATAACAATGAAATAATAATCATTTTTCAAAAAAACATACATTGCCCTACAGTGCTTCAATACATATTTATTCCTTAGAAACGAATTTGAATATCATAAAACATTTGTTGCAGCGACAGGGTATTGTTTTAACACTCTCATTCCATTAAAACACTCTCCTAAGATCTTATTCTAATAAGGCAAACCTTAGGCTAATAGTTTTTCTCCACATTAATATTCATGTTTGGAAAATGTAACTGTTGTTGTAGCTAAGTTCTTCCTGCTGACAGCTCAAAAGCTTAAGGCGCCACACTGATCAGAGAGTGCACTTGATTCCGGGGGAGCATCAGGTCTACAACTAAAATGTCTGCTGTTGGAGGTACTCAGCACTATTCAAAGGAAGTGCATTGTAACACCAAAACTAGTGGCAACTGAGCTGCCACCAACTTGAAGGAGACGAAACCCTAACTTTGCTGGAGTATTGGAACACATCATCCTGAGAAGTTTTGATATATTACATGCTGTGTTGTAACACCTTGCCAGGGACTGGGAGCACTACCGGAAAAGATTGAAAACACTATTTTGGTGTTTCGAGTCTTGTTCAGTGCAGATTTAGATACCTTATCTTTTGGTGTCGTTTCCTCTGTTTATAGCTTCTAAACACCATTATAGTGTTTCAAATCCTGTCTAGTGCAGAGTTAGATCACTTCTTCTGGACTATTTAATGGTTAACATTGGTTTACGTATCTGATCATTTGCCAGTTCAACCCATTTTGACAGGCAGTGTCTAGAGGTTTTACAGTAAGAATTGCAGGATACTGTATTTGCCTCTACCATAAAAAGTTGGAAATGTGGGAATGGGTCGTCTCATCATTGAACGTAATTTAGCCTGCCGGTTTTCATATCATTCATCATGATCCATTACACCTCATGGCACAACAAGCTGCTTAATACTAATATAGATTATACATTTCTTTCTTCAAACATGGATACAACATTTTGTAAAATAATCATTAAGTTAAATAAAATGGAATTACCCTCAGTCCTCTGAAAACAGAGCCACGTGGCAAGATAGGAAGTGCAAGGAGATTAAAACCAGACTTCCAATGGGTTCAATCACAAAATGTTCTCTATCTTTGGTTATCATCATAAAAGAAACTTAAATTCATATTAAGTTGGTTTTATTCTTAAATCTTTTGGTAAAATGAAATGAGCAAATTATTGAAACGACTTGCATTCATGTGTAGTAACTTCTGCATATTTTTTTATGTTAATTTCTGTTTTTGTTGTAAATTCCAATTCACCAAGAATGACTTTTTACAGTGTGGCTGTGTGGTTGAGTGTGCCAAATTCCAATGAAATGTACCATCTGACTGGCCCAGAAGATGGGATTCAATTCCTGCTTCCGCCTGTCTTTCACTCCTTCTCTGTCTCCCCTTGTTCCTAATCTGTCTAAATAAAGCATTACAAAACTTATTGTGTGTCATAACAATTACATTGGGTTCAAAAAACAGTTCTCAGGTTAGGTGCACTACTTTTCACGGCTTTATTACACAATCATGGTGTTCTGAATCGTTCTATTTTTACATTGTAGGACCAGATTATAATTGAACAAATACACAGGGAAACTTTCATAGTTAACATTCATAACATTCATAAAAAGTAAATCTCAATAGAAAACAGGTGTCAGGTGTCATTCGAAATTATAATTATCATGCGTGGGCAGAAATGTCTATTTTTAGGCAACGCTCTTCAGTAGTCATAATCTCTTTGGGGTGAAAAATGAATAACCGTTAGCAGCCCTATATCATTTGAAGGACATTTACCGTCCTCCCATGCGACTGCGTTGATTATTTGCGTTGGGTTACACTGTACATCCCCCATAGAGTTTTGCCACTATTCACCATGACTAATTGGCAGTTAAAGAGTTAGTGTCACGGCTGTTGAAGGATGAGGACCAAGGTGCAGCGTGGTAAGCGTACATTTTACTTTATTTAAGAATGACGCCGACAAAAAACAATAAACCATACGAAACAAACCGTGAAGCTAAAGGCAATAGTGCCAACAAACAGACAACTTCCCACAAAGAACGGTGGGAAAAAAAGCTACCTAAGTATGGTTCCCAATCAGAGACAACGATAGACAGCTGTCCCTGATTGAGAACCATACCCGGCCAAAACATAGAAATAGATCATCAAAACATAGAATGCCCACCCCAACTCACGCCCTGACCAAACCAAAATAGAGACATAAAAAGGATCTCTAAGGTCAGGGCGTGACAGTTAGTGTGGTGCAGCAACCCATGACTCACCTCCCACCACACTTTGATCCCCAGTGAAAAAGGGTTCCAATGGAGTTAGAGTTGAAGATAGTTCGAAGAATGTATAGAAGTGTCATTCCACAATGATACAATAGTTCACAATGCAAAATACAGATTTTAAAAGCCACATTGCGGGCCACTCAAATAGAGTTCTGAGATACTATATGCAGTCATAGGCAAACATAGTAGAGGATTGCATTTGGAGTCAACCATAATACATTTCATCATCTATACATCATTGATATCAGTTGTTATAAATGATGTAATCGACACACGTGTGCATCAACAAAAACGTAGTAGAGTAGATAAAGAAGTATCTTCGTTGGAGGATAATGTGGCAGGCTTTGGCACAGGCTTGTACATTATTGTTACCTAAATAAAATGGCACACAATTGATTATTTTCATCTACAGTTCAACGTTAAAATTGTCATTATGGCTAGACAGTTGACGAAAAAGATCATTCCTAATGATGTTGTGTAACCCACAGCAAGGCTTCAGCGTCTGTGGAAGGGAAGCAAATCAAATCATATCAAAGCTAATTTTACTTGTCATATGCGCCGAATACAACAAGTGTAGACTTTACCGGGCTTGCTTACAAGCCCTTAACCAACAGTGCAGTTCAAGAAGAAGAAAAAAGTCATAATGAAAGTAACACAATAAGAATAACAAGGTTATATACAGGGGGCACTGGTACCGAGTCAGTGTGCGGGGGTACAGGCTAGATGAGGTAATCTGTACATGTAGGTGGGGGCGAAGTGACTATGCATAGGTAACAAACAAACAGCGAGTGTAAAAAAGACAACAGTTGTAGCCATATTGTTAACTGGTGCTTCTGGTGACAGCCTAAAATGTAATCAAACGCTTCCACCTCCTTGGCTTACTGTTTTTCATGGTAACGTCTTGATAAAAATGGTTAATACCTTCATACAATACATATGTCAACTCCCATAGCCAAGAGGGGAAAATAAATATGGAATGACATTTTCTTTTTAGTGCTTGCTTCAAAAAATATAACTGATTTAATGCCATTTTTGGGGGGCTCTTGATTTGTGGGTTTGCTGCTTGCATTGACATAGAGGAGATTCACTGTATGTGATGTCTTGTGTTTTTATGGAAATAGAAACTCGTCACACATTCATTCCGGTTGGATTAAGGCTTGAAAATGAACCTACTGTATGTCAGGGGTAGGCAAACCTGGACCTGGAGTGACGCAGACACTTCATGGTTTTGATTGTACCGACCTAGAAGCTCAGCTGTGTTGAATTTAGGCAATCTCTGAACTGATCAATTAGCTCAGTTGGTCAGGTGTGGAGTGTAGTTGGAACAAAATCCTGCAGTACCTGCGGCACTTCAGGAACAGGGTTGCCTACACCTGCTGTATGTCATGCTTGAAATTCTGCCTGTACGTTCCAGTGTTCTAACTGTTGGTTTAAAATGCCATCTGGCATCTCTGTCTTTGTAGCCGCAGACCGACCTCCAACACTAACAAGATTCAAGGAAGCCTAAATCCATGATGAAATAACAGCGTAAGGCACTGCAATCATGTAACTTAAAGTTCCAATGCAGCTGTTTATATCCCTATGTCAAATAGTTTCTGTCTAACAATGAAGTACACTACTGCGATTGTTTTAAATTCAGATGGTCAAAAAGAAACAAAAATGGCTTCATAGTAAAGAGCAGATTCTCAAACAAGAATTTTACTGCGAGTGGTCTGAGTGGGGAGGGGAAAACTGAAAATTGTTGGCAGAGACATTAGGAACTCTTTCTTATTTACCACCTGGTGATGTCAACGGGCAGGCCAAAACTCCCTCCCACCAAAACAGGCTGAAGTTTCATGTGGTCTTTTCAAACAGTTTTTACACTAAAAGAGCACTATTATAATTTTCACAATTTCACAGTATTATGTCAACCTCATAGTGTGGAAATATATATATACACAACACAGTAAAATCACATTTTTGACTGCATTGCAAGGCTTTAACATACCTCGTTCTTCGTTATTCTCTTTTGTTATTCCTTTGATGGAAACCCACAACACACTGAACCAATGGCTTTAAAAGGTGGAGAATGTCGGAGCACCTGACCAGTTTACCAAGCCACCTCTAAGCAACTTCAGACCATAGCAACCCCCCCCCCCCAAAAAAAAATAATAAACAGGATACACGTTTTTCCTGAAGAGTTAAGTCCCTCAAAGCTTGTTTTAGATCTCAGAGGTCCAGTTTGAGCTCTCCACACCTCTTGAACTTGATCCAAAATAGTCTGTTTTTGGGGGGGAAAGAGCACTGGCTTAAGGCAGCCTATTGATTGATTGTATAACTTTTTTGCACGTTTTTCTGCTTTTTGTACATAAAGTTTGCCACCTTTTTGTGAACATCAAAACTTGTGTCCCAGATTGATTTTATTTGCCAGTTTAAAAACACATTTGACTCGTTTCAGGAAACTAGGCATATGTTGCACTTTACTACTTCACAGGAGAGGCATTTGATCATAAACATTTACATTTTTTTTAATCAAAATGAGTTTTTGGGCAGAAATGCCTTCTGGAACATGTGAACTTTCATGTGCCTTAATAACAAACATGTATGCCATCTGTAAATACAAATACCTATTTGGTTTAGCCTAGTTGGTTTAGCCAAAAGCAAAAAGACAGGAACCTTCCCGCTGGACATGATTGAATGAGAGAATGGATGGGCTGGACATACTGAGAGAAGAGTTCAGATTCATCTGCCATGTAGCATATTTCTGTCAAAGATATTTATAACTAAACTTCTCATTGGTCTGTCTGTGCTTCTGTCTTTAATGAGCTGCTCAGTATGTGTAGGTATTCCTTTCTAATGCGGCTTTTTTAAAAGATATCATGAAGAACTGGAAAACTGTTGCTAATGCTCTCCACTTTCTGGAGGACGATTGTGCCATGCCTCTGGATTACATCTTCAAACTAAGGGCAACCATGGCATTCATCAGTGACAGATGGAGCTTTCATCCATGTATACAGGTAAGAGAGTCTAGCTACCTACATTTTCAGATAGTATTCAGTGCATTCTGAAATTATTCAGACCCCTTGACATTTTCCACATTTTGTTATGTTACAGCCTTATTCTAAAATAGATTAAATTGTATTTTTTCCCCTCATCTACAGTATCTACACACAATATCCCATAATGACAAAGCAAAAACTGGTTTATAGAAATGTGTGCAAAAAATATATAATTAAATATCACATTTACATAAGTATTCAGACGCTTCATTTAATACTTTGTTGAAGCACCTTTGGCAACGATTACAGCCTCAAGTCTCTTGGGTAGGACGCCACAAGCTTGGCACACCTATATTTGGGGAGTTTCTCCCATTCTTCTCTGCAGATCCTGTCAAGCTCTGTCAGGTTGGATGGGGAACGTTGCTGCACAGCTATTTTCAGGTCTCTCCAGAGATGTTCGATCGTGTCCAAGTCCAGGCTCTGGCTGGGCCACTCAAGGACATCCAGAGACTTGTCCTGAAGGCACTCCTGCATTGTCTTGGCTGTGTGCTTAAGGTTGTTGTCCTGTTTCAACGTGAACCTTCACCCTAGTCTGAGGTCTTGAGCTCTTTGGAGCAGGTTTTCATCAAGGATCACTCTGTGCATTTCTCCATTCATCTTTCCCTTGATCCTGACTAGTCTCCCAGTCCCTGCCGCTGACAAACCTCCCCACAGCATGATGCTGCCACCACCATGCTTTACCGTAGAGATGGTGCCAGGTTTCCTACAGATGTGACGCTTGGCTTTCAGGCCAAAGAGTTCAATCTTGGTTTCATCAGACCAGAGAATCTTGTTGCTCATGGTCTGAGAGTCCTTTGGTTGCCTTTTGGTAAACTCCAAGTGGGCTTTCATGTGCCTTTTACTGAGGAGTGGCTTCTGTCTGGCCACTACCATAAAAGCCTGATTGGTGGAGTGCTGCAGAGATGGTTGTCCTTCTGGAAGGTTCTCACATCGCCATGTCCAATCAATTTAATTTACCAATCAAGTTGTAGAAACATATCAAGGATGACCATTGGAAACAGGATGCACCTGAGCTCAATTTCGAGTCTCGTAGCAAAGAGTCTGAATAATTATGTAAATAAGGTATTTTTTAAATATATATTTTTTTATAAATTTGCTACAATTCCATAAAACATGTTTTCTACTTGTCATTATGGGGTATTGTGTGTAGATTGATGAGGAAATGTTTTTATTTAATACATTTCAGAATAAGGCTGTAATGTAGCAAAATGTTTAAAAAGTCAAGGGGTCTGAAAATTTTCCGAACTCACTGTACATATACTCTGGTGGTTCACTCACAATGAAAGGCTTTAAAAGGCGAAGAATGTCGGAAAATGTCGGAGCACCTGAACAGTTTACTTAGCCACCTCTAAGCAACTTCATACCATAGCAAATCCCCCCCAAAACGAAACAGGATAAATGTTTTTCCTGAAGAGTTAAATCCCTCAAAGCTTGCTTTAGATCTCAGAGGTCCAGTTTGAGCTCTCCACACCTCTTGAACTTGATCCAAAACAGTCTGTAGTTTTTGGGGAAAGAGCACTGGCTTAAGGCAGCCTATTGATTGATTGATTGATTGTATGACTTTTTTTACACGCTTTTCTGCTTTTCTGTCCATAAAGTTAGCCACAATATTGTGAACATCAAAACTTTTCCCAGATTGATTCATTAATTTTATTTGCCAGTTTTAAAATACATGTACACACAGTACATACATTTTAAATACGTGACATGCATAACACAATGAAGTCAGAAATGTATTTTCAATAAGATATCTATGGTCCTATGTTGGAGTGGAATAGCTTTAAGACAAACCACTTACCTTGCCATGAACCATACATATACTCTGGTGGTTCATTCACAATGAAAGGCATCAACATGACTATTGAGACACTGAAATTAAATACAAAGGCCACATTTCGCAGCTCAACCTGTTGCCTTGTATATCCATCAATATATCCCAGTCCAGACAGGTCTGTTCATTATCTGACTGGTATAAACACAGCTTTGGGCCATATTGACTCGGCAGGGATTCTCTCTTTTACCTTTTATTCCTTGCAGGAGCACTGTCAGAAAGCATAGGGATTAAACACTCTCTGCCTGCTTGCCTCTACCGCTGTGGCCGACCGGGGGAAGGAGAGGATTACCTTGGAGGAAAGGGGGACAGCCAGCTACACCGCTACACCTTTGAGTCTGCTCGGGGCTGGTTGAAGTGCTTTATAGACTCAAAGAAGGGAATAGAACTAGGTGCCGGACAGCTTTCACCTCTAAACTGGATTGATGGGCCCCTGTTTTAGCTGACCACTAGGTTGCCTGTAGCTTTGCAACGGTCAATGTCGGGCTCCTGTCACTTCTTATAGGAGTTGTTTCCTCTGCTTGGAGAAGAGCAGCCCAGGTTCCTACTCTATATTCGAGAGGTTGGCCCTATTTGGCTTTAAGCCTATGCGACAAGGTGTTCTCAGTCTTGTTCCTTGTCCCTGGATCTGGTATGAAGCTACACCATTCAGAGTCGGGTGTCCATCGCCTCAGGAGGTAGAGTGTAAAGAAGTCACAACAGCGTGACATACAGTTGAAGTCGGAAGCTAACATACGATTAGGTTGGAGTCATTAAAACTCGTTTTTCAACCACTACACAAATTTCTTGTTAGCAAACTATAGTTTTGGCAAGTCGGTTGGGACATCTACTTTGTTCATGACACAAGTCATTTTTCCAACAATCGTTTACAGACAGATTATTTCACTTATAATTCACTGTATCACAATTCCAGTGGGTCAGAAGTTTACATACACTAAGTTGACTGTGCCTTTAAACAGCTTGGAAAAATCCAGAAAAGTATGGCTTTAGAAGCTTCTGATAGACTAATTGACATCATTTGAGTCAATTGGAGGTGTACCTGTGGATGTATTTCAAGGCCTACCTTCAAACTCAGTGCCTCTTTGCTTGACATCATGGGAAAATCAAAAGAAATCATGCAAGACCTCAGAAAATTTTTTTTAGACCTCCACAAGTCTGGTTCATCCTTGCGAGCAATTTCCAAACGCCTGAAGGTACCAGGTTCATCTGTACAAACAATAGTGCTCAACTATAAACACCATGGGACTAGGCAGTCGTCATACCGCTCAGGAAGGAGACGCGTTCTGTCTCCTTGAGATGAACGTACTTTGGTGCGAAAAGTGCAAATCAATCCCAGAACAACAGCAAAGGACCTTGTGAAGATGCTGGAGGAAACAGGTACAAAAGTATCTATATCCACAGTAAAACGAGTCCTATATCGACATAACCTGAATGGCCGCTCAGCAAGGAAGAAGCCACTGCTCCAAAACCGCCATAAAAAAAGCCAGACTACGGTTTGCAACTGCACATGGGGACAAAGATTGTACTTTTTGGAGAAATGTCCTCTGGTCTGATGAAACAAAAATAAAACTGTTTGGCCATAATGACCATCCTTATGTTTAGAGGAAAAATGGGGAGACTTGCAAGCCGAAGAACACCATCCCAACCGTGAAGCACGGGGTTGGCAGCATCATGTTGTGGGGGTGCTTTGTTGCAGGAGGGACTGGTGCACTTCACAAAATAGATGACATCATGAGGAGGGAAATTATGTGGCTATATTGAAGCAACATCTCAAGATATCAGTCAGGAAGTTAAAGCTTGGTCGCAAATGGGTCTTCCAAATGGACAATGACCCCAAGCATACTTCCAAAGTTGTGGCAAAATGGCTTAAGGACAACAAAGTCAAGGTATTGGAGTGGCCATCACGAAGCCCTGACATCAACCCTAGAGAAAATCTGTGGGCAGAACTGAAAAACCATGTGCGAGCAAGGAGGCCTACAAACCTGACTCAGTTACACCAGCTCTGTCAGGAGCAATGGGCCAAAATTCCCCCAACTTATTGTGGGAATCTTGTGGAAGGCTACCGAAATGTTTGACCCAAGTTAAACAATTTAAAGGCAATGCTACCAAATATTAATTGAGTGTATGTAAACTTCTGACCCACTGGGAATGTGATGAAAGAAATAATAGCTGAAATAAATCATTCTCTTTACTATTATTCTGACATTTCACAGTCTTAAAATAAAGTGGTGATTCTAACTGACCTAAGAAAGGGAATTTTTACTAGGATAAAATGTCAGGATTTGTGAAAAACTGAGTTTATATGTATTTGGCTAAGGTGTATGTAAACTTCCAACTTCAACTGTACCAAGGTGTTAGTCTGTACTGGAAGACTGGCCACCACCCTTCTGAACTCCTGCCAGGAACCAGGAGTCCCAGGGCCCTCTGGCGTCCCACTATTTTTTGGATCACTGTTCTCCCCGGGCGGATGATCGGCTACAAAAGCCTTAGTAAAGTCATCAGAAGTGTGGAGAAAGTTGCATCAGTAGCGCCATCAGAGGCATTGTAGATGAACCCTCTCTGACCTTACAATGATGCCAGCCAGCATGGCACAGGGTGGCATGGGGGACACATTGACCCCGCAGGTGACAGATGGCAAGGTGTGACATAGACACAATCTGAATCTGCAGGAGCACCATCCAACCCGAAGAGAGATGGAGGAGTCACAGAGAGGGAGTTGGGTCGACAACCATCAAGCTGTTAGTAAAGCCCTCCGGTCCATTTCACATTGCATCGCTTCCGTTCTGTTTTGTTTTCTATAGGAACTCAAGGATTTAGTGCCTGTCACTTAATGAAATGAGTGACATGTGACCTAGAGGCAACAGCTATGAGGAGCATTGCATTATATTCTCCTATAGCATTGGTTCAATCTACACTAGAGCTGGTCAGAGTTAATCAGTTAATTCAAGTTCGCTTTTTATCATTTTAGTGCATTCATATTTTTCATTGTAATTAATCGCATTGTCTGAAAGCATTCAAAATACACTGAAAACATCCCAACTACATAATCTATACAGCAAATGCAATGCAAAAACAAGTATACATTGAGGTTGAAGAAAGCGTGCTTTCTCAATTCACCTATTTGAGAAAACTGTTACTTCAGACAAAATCAAGAAGTCAATATTCTTGTAATGTTTTTTTGTATGAAAGATTCAGAATTTGCGAATAATCATAGTAAATCCTGCGATTTAACTCAATAAAGTAATTGTATCGTTTGACAGCCCTAATCAACACTAATACTGGAAGCCAGTGTGAAATGTGTACAATACATTACACACTAGATGTTCTCTGTAGGTCCTGGCAGGAGCATGTTTTACATAAAAGACCTGCTGTAGGATTAGCAAAGACAATCATTTCCAAAACCATGACCAAGCCAATACATGCGCTTTAAATAAAACAATTTGTTCTGCCAACCGAACGCTATCCAAAAGCTCTCAGTCGCAGAGCGCAGAAGTGTTATTGTGATGCTGTGAAAGAAACTGGTGAAAGCAGAAGAAGGCACTCTTTCTTTGATCTTGGAGACGGCCCTGGCTTGCCAAGCCATTTGTTAAACAGAAGGATTCACTGCTATGTGTGTCAATGTGTCAGTTCAGTGCAAACAACTCTGGCAACTGTTGATTTAGAATTCCAGCGAGCGTGTCAACTTTTTTCAAAAGAAAAACAAAGAACTCTGGGAGAGCATCACTCTGTCTGTTTATTTTCACGCTTCCCATCAGAAGGCAACGAGGTGCAGCGTGTTGTATATAGACGAAATATCTGCTGGCCATGCAGGCAGCACGCAAAGATATACAAGTTATTTCCGAAGAATATGCTAAAATATTGATGTATTGTGGGAAAGCAATACACAATACATACATTAACTATCAAATATCCCTTTTACATCCATCTGAGAAAAGAAACACAGGATATTTGTACATATACTGACGAGGAGCATAGAACCAACAGGGCTGGAGATACTCAGGTTGAAGTGCGTAGCAGAACGCAACACCTCTGTAAAATGCCTCCAATAACACCAAGCCGAAAAGCATAAAGCAAGCTGAAGGTGTCTGTGAATGTGTCACAAAGCTTTGGATTCTCAGAACAGGAAGAGTTTTGACAGTAAGAAGACTCCACAGAAACCACATTTCTCTCAAAGCTCTCATTCCAACAGACCAGTGGTCCCGACTTTGTTAAACACACACAAACACATTCTTATACAGTAGATGCACACCGGCAGCAAAACATTTTTAATTGTACCTTTTTAGAGAGCACTACTGGGTATCGTTTTAGTGGTGTGTGTGTGTGTGTTTATCAATGCAGATGAAAATTCCCTGATGGACTAATTAAAAATACGGAGCGAGAGAGAGAGGAGACCAGATGATGGAGTAAACCAGGGTCTGTGTGCAGCCTCCAGGAGATGATTATGTTCCAATAGGTCAGGGCTTACACACAGAGAGAGACAGAGAGAGAGAGAGAGAGAGAGAGAGAGAGAGACAGAGAGAGAGAGAGAGAGAGAGAGAGAGAGAGAGAGAGAGAGAGAGAGAGAGAGAGAGAGAGAGAGAGAGAGAGAGAGAGAGAGAGAGAGAGAGAGATATGACAGCATGCCAAAGAACTCTGGTCCCCTATTTCTTTACACTTGGTCAGATCTGAACCTCAGCTTGCAATTCTGCTGTGGCATTAGTGTGGTGGACATGGCCATTGAGTTCCTTATTGTGTACTATTTCTTTCTTTTTAGATTGGAATACATCGCAAATCATTTTTGGTATTAAGAGATTTTAAAAAAAGCATCAATGGAACATGAAGCAGAATAAAGGAACTATTCCAACGATGCATTTACAGAAGGTGACGTCTTTTGGACATCTTTATTCAGTCTTCTCAGGACCGGACATCTTTTTATGGTCTTTTTTTGTGTGCAGTCCAAACGAGCCTTGATTTAAACATCCAAAGACATGTATGTTTGGTTCAGATTTGGTCCGGTCCGGACATGCCTTGATTTGGCTCAGACAAAGACGTCTATAATTGGTTCAGATTTGTCCAGTCCAGACCAAATCTGAACGAATCGTAGACATCTACAGTACCAGTCAAAAGTTCGTACAGACTTACTCATTCAAGGTTTTTTCTTTATTTTTACTATTTTCTACATTGTAGAATATTAGTGAAAACATCAAAACTATGAAATAACACATATGGAATCATGTATTAACCCAAAAAGTTTTAAACAAATCAAAATATATTTTATATTTGAGATTCTTCAAAGTAGCCACCCTTTGCCTTGATGACAGCTTTGCACACTCTTGGCATTCTCTCAACCAGCTTCACCTGGAATGCTTTCCCAACAGTCTTGAAGTTCCCACATATGCTGAGCACTTGTTGGCTGCTTTTCCTTTACTATGCGGTCCGACTCATCCCAAACTATCTCAATTTGGTTGAGGTCGGAAGATTGTGTATAGGCTAGGTCATCTGATGCAGCACTTCATCACTCTCTTTCTTGGTCAAATAGCCCTTACACAGCCTGGAAGTGTGTTGGGTCATTGTCCTGTTGAACAACAAATGATAGTCCCACTAAGCGCAAACCTGATGGAATGGCGTATCGCTGCAGAACATTGTGGTAGCCATGCTGGTTAAGTGTGACTTGAATTCTAAATAAATTCCTGACAGTGTCGCCAGCAAAGCAGCCCCACACCATCACACAGCCTCCTTCATGCTTCATGGTGGGAACCACACATGCGGAGATCATCCATTCACCTACTCTGCATCTCACAAAGACACGGCGGTTGGAACCAAAAATCTCAAATTTGGACTCATCAGAACAAAGGACAGAATTCCACCGGTCTAATGTCCATTGCTCATGTTTCTTGGCCCAAGCAAGTCACTTTTTTCTTATTGGTGTCCTTTAGTAGTGGTTTATTTGCAGTAATTCAACCATGAAGGCCTGATTTACGCAGTCTCTGTTGAGATGTGTCTGTTATTTTTTACATTTATTTGGTCTGCAATTTCTGAGGCTGGTAACTCTAATGAAGTTATCCTTTGCAGCAGAGGTAACTCTTGCTTTTCCTGTCCTGTGGCGGTTCTCATGAGAGCCAGTTTCATCATAGCGCTCGATGGTTTTTGCGGCTGCACCTGAAGAAACGTTCAAAGTTCTTGAAATGTTCCGCATTGACTGACCTTCATGTCTTAAAGTAATGATGGACTGTCGTTTCTCTCAACTTATTTGAGCTGTTCTTGCCATAATATCGACTTGGTCTTTTACCAAATACGGTAAAATATCTTCTGTATACCACCCCTACCTTGTCACAACACAACTGATTGGCTCAAACGCATTAAGAAGGAAAGAAATTCCACAAATGAACTTTAACAAGGCACACTTGTTAATTGAAATGCATTCCAGGTGACTACCTCATGAAGCTAGTTGAGTTCTGTATCCTACTGTGCTCTGTGCTCTACTGTACTAAAATGTGACGTACCATACAGTGATGTTCAAAATTGTAAGACATAACCTAGACATCTATGATTAGTTCAGATTTGAATTTGGGCCCAACAGACCAAATGTGTACTTGTTTGGGGTGAAGCTCATTAGAATAATACCCGGCATGCTTTTCAATTGTTTGTGTTAACATTTACATTTTGGTCATTCAGCAGACATAATTATCCAGAGCGACTTCAACTAAAGAATAATTTTTTTGATCAGTAACCGTTACTGAGAATGTTATTGTAGTTGACGTGGTCTGTTAGTTTATTCTGTAGGTTGGACTATTTGAACATTACTGCTGCCAGTTTAAAGCTTCTTAAAAGCTAACAGATGGGAGCAATAATGAATATTCTGTTGCACTCTTGAATTGGCTCTTCTTTCCTATATTAATGCTTGAAAAAGTATTGTTTTGATTTAATGCTTTCTTCATTGAGAATGTATGTGCAGTTAAAACTTGGCCATATAAAAAATATATTGTCAAATACACCAGATAAGTGCAGTGAAATGTGTTCTTGTTTTAACATGTAAATACTGTAGTAGTTATATCATTCAGCCTACAGTAGCAGCCAATGTGTGGTGTTCAATGTAGGCCTACATTCCGTGAGACTTTAAAAAACATGCAGGGTTTGACATTAACCTGTTAATCCACTTGTCCTTCAGACAAGGAGGTGACTGAAAATGTTGTGTTGTTTGATGCAAGAAACCACTTCGCAAAATGAAATGCATTATTATTCCCATACCATTATCACAGAGAATCAGACAAATTATGCTACCGTCTACTTATTGGCTACTTAGCTTATTCAAGCCTGTCTCAAAATACAACGATGCCCCTTTAAGATAAAAAAAAAGCTCTTTACCTGACTAGCTTTTCAAATATGTGTAGAAATATACACGTTTTGTGCTCTTGTAGGAAGCAATTACTACCCTATTGCTGACTACAAATGATCTATAACTGGGCTAATAACTCACTAACTAGCTAAATTTATTAACAAAATGTGCACACGTGGCTACATGCAGCTTTGATCTCAAAACAAGCACATCTACTCACGAGCACAGATGTAAACACAGTCCAGTTCAAAGTAAATGGCATAGATCCATATACGGCAATGGTCTATTTGCATATAGGCCTACTGCAGCTCTGATTGGCTATGGAGCACTGGTCTGTGTGGAGTACGGACATTAGTCACGGGCAATAGAATCCTACTCTGATGCGTTCTGCCTACAACAAAAAGTTATTGCATAGTTTGTTTAGTTTCGGAATGTTGCACTGAAAGTGGCTAGTATTGTGTTGACTCAATCACAATTGCCAAAGTGAAGGGAAACGTTGATAGTGTTAACTAACAGGGGAAAACTCTAGAAAGTTGAGTGAAGTTCAATCTCAGGCTGATTTTTCTTCTACGCTCTGCTTGGCTATCCTGGGGAGCTGCTCGACAGTCTCAGGGCTACTGCACGCCCACATGCAGCTTAGAGGGGACATTGGTGCTGGCCCATATTGACTCCAATGCTTCCCACAGTTGTGTCAAGTTAGCTGGATGTCTTTTGGGAGGTGGAACATTCTTGATACACAAGATACACGGGAAGATGAAAAATCCATCAGCGTTGCAGTTCTTGACACAGTTCTTGCACCTGGCACCTACTACCATACCCCGTTCAAAGGCACTAAAATGTGTTGTCTTGCCCATTCACTCTCTGAATGGCACACATACACTTGTCTCAAGGCTTAAAAATCCTGAATTTACCTGTCTCCTTCACATTATCTACAATGATTGCAGTGGATTTAACAAGTAACATCAATAAGGGATCATAGCTTTCACCTGGATTCACCTGGTCAGTCTGTCATGGAAAGAGAAAGGCTTCTTAATATTTTCTATACTCCGTGTATAATACATATAATACAACAAAAAATACATATTTTCAACATCTGTAAATGACGTTTTTTCAGCATCCGGAAAATACTTATCTTCGACCTCAGGAAAATATGTTTATTCACCTTTCATTCAGCACCTAAAATGCACCTGATTTCAACATCCATCTTTACAACGTCTTTACAACGCCAGGTGCATTTTAGGTGCTGAATGAATGGTGATAAACGTATTTCACGAACGTCGAAAATATGTATTTTCACCGTTCATTCAGCACCTAAAATGCACCTGACGTAAAGATGTTCTAAAGATGTCTTTTCCGGACCTAAAATGCACCTGACGTCAACGTCATTTTGCTTACTGGGAGGCCTCAACTCTATCAACCTGACTTGGGTTGTGGATGCACTATGATCATATTCAGACAATCCCAAGCATCTCAGTGCAGTCCAACGGATCATCAATTGATCGAAGGACTCCAATACCCTTTTCACAGTACTGTGGCAAACTGAGCTGAACCAAGCCAAGCTGTACTTGGCTGGCCAGGTTGCATATCCACCGTAAAAGCCTGGCTTTTACTGTGAACCAGGAACATGACTTGTGCTGTGTAGACGATAGAGTACTGGTAGATATCGTGTAGATGATAGAGTACTGATAGATATCCAATACTATAGCAGATCATCTCCAGCCTCCTCACCTACACACAATACCCCATATTGTCAAATTGGAATTATGTTTTTACACATTTTTACAAATTAATAAAAAATGAATGGCTCAAATGTCTTGAGTCAATAAGTATTCAACCCCTTTGTTATGGCAAGCCTGACTAAGTTCAGGAGTAAAAAATGGCATAACAAGTCACATAATAAATTGCATGTACTCAGTCTGTGTGCAATCATAGTGTTTAACATGATTTTTGAATGACTACCTCATCTCTGTACCCCACACATAAAATGATCTGTAAGGTCCCTCAGTCGAGCAGTGCATTTCCAACACAGATTCAACCACAAAGACCATGAAGGTTTTCCAATGCCTAGCAAAGAAGGTCATCTATTGGTAGATGGGTAAAATGAAAAAAGGCAGAAATTGAATATCCCTTTGAGCATGGTGAAGTTATTAATTACACTTTGGATGGTGTATCAATACACCCAGTCATTACAAAGATACAGGCGTCCTTCCTTCCTAGGGATTTTACCATGAGAACAATGGTGACTTTTAAACAGTTATGGAGTTTAATGGCTTTGATAGGATAAAACTGAGGATGGATCAACAACATTGTAGTTACTCTACAATAATGTATATATTTTTGTATTGAACCTTTATTTTACCAGGCAAGCCAGTTATGAACAAATTCTTATTTTACAATGACGACCTACCCCGGCCAATCCCTTCCCTAACCCGGACGGCGCTGGGCCAATTGTGCGCCTTCCTATGGGACTCCCGATCACAGCCAGTTGTGATACAGCCCGGGATCGAACCAGGGTCTGTAGGGACGCCTCTAGCACTGAGAAACAGTGCATTAGACCACTGTGCCACTCGGGAGCAATACTTACCTAAATGACAGAATGAAAAGATGGAGGCCTGTACAGAATACAAATATTCCAAAAACATGCATCCTGTTTGCAATAAGCCACTAAAGTAAAACTGCAAAAAATGTGCAAAGACATTTTCTTTATGTCCTGAATACAAAGCGTTATGTTTGGGGCAAATCCAACATAACACATCACTGAGTACCACTCTTCATATTTTCAAGGATGGTGTTGGCTGAATCATGTTATGGGTATGCGTCTCATCGGCACAGACTGGGGAGTTTTTTTAGGATAAAAATAAATGGAATGGGGCTAAGTACAGACAAAATCCTATAGGAAAACCTGGTTCAGTCTGCTTTCCAACAGACTGGAGACAAATGCACCTTTCAGCAGGACAACAACCTAAAACACAAAGCTTGAAAATCTATGGCTAGACTTGAAAATCTATGCCGAGACTTGAAAATGGTGGTCTAGCAATGATCAACGGCCAACTTGATGGAGCTTGAAGAGTTTTTAAAAGAATCCAGGTCTGCAAAGCTCTTAGAGACTTACCCAAAAAGACCCACAGCTGTAATCGCTGCCAAAGGTGATTGGAACATGTATTGACTCAGGGGTGTGAATACTTATGTAAATTAGATATTTATGTATTTCTTTTTTTAAATGTGCAAAAATGTGTTGAAACATGTTTTCACTTTGTCATTTTGGGGTATTTTGTGTAGATGGGTGAGAATTATTCTTTTTTAATCCATTTTGAATTGAGGCTGTAACAACAAAATGTGGAATAAGTCAAGGGGTATGAATACCTTCTGAAGGCAGTGTACATATTGTACTACAACTTCTGTTCTAATGTTCTGCCTGCTCTATAATCACAAAGATGGTAGGAAACAAAGCATTTGAATTCTAGAATATCAGGTAAGGTTAACACACCCTTGATTACAGAGGTAGATAAGGACAAAAATACAAACAGAACATTAAGCCCAGGTCCTGGAAGAAAATAAACATCTGTTTTTTGGGGGGGTGGGGGGGATAAATTACTTTTTAAACCATTACCTTCAGCCACGCCACAGTGTACTACATACAGACTTGAGATAATTGGATGGTTTGAACACTCACAAGTGTGTGTTCATTCCCTATCTCCTTTCTGTCTTTGTGTATTTAACATGGGTCTGAAGAACTGCTTGAAGAACTGCTTGAAGAACTGCTTGAATCAACGTTGTTTCCATTTCATTTAAAAAACATGCTATGTGGTGACGTTGAATCAACGTGGAAAACGGATTGGATTTGCATAAAGTCATCAACCTAAGCAATTGTTGTCTTTTTTCAACCCAACTTTTAACCTAAATCCAATGTCATGGTGATTTGTTGTTGTTGTTGATTTCATGTTGAATGCACGTTAGTCGACAACTCAACCAAATGTAAATCAAAAATAGATGTTGAACTGACGTCTGTGCCCATTGGCTACAGATTGCCGCTGAACTACACTGACCAAAAATATAACCGCAACATGTTTCATGAGCTGAAATAAAGCATTCCAGAAATGTTCCATACCAACAAAAAGTGTATTTCTCAAAAATTTTGGCAACACATTTTTTACATCCCTGTTAGTGTGCATTTCTCCTTTGCCAAGATAATTCATCCACCTGACAGGGATGGCACATCAAGAATATGATTAAACAGCTTTCTGAGGAGTGGGTGGGCTTATGCCCTCCAAGGCCCACCCATGGCTGCACCACTGCCCAGTCATGTGAAATCCATAGATTAGGGCCTAATTAATCTATTTCAATTTATTTATTTCCTTATATGAACTGTAACTCAGTAAAAAAGTAAGAAATTGTTGCATGTTGCATTTATATTTTTGTTCAGTAGATTGCTCTGACAGACAACTCTACATCTTGAAGGAGTGGATGATCTATCTGGTGTATGATTTAGGCGTGGTGCGTTACACTGTGTCATTGTTAAAGTCTGTGTGTTAGCCTTTGCTTGGAAAGTCTCTGAAGTCCTCCATTTGCAATGCATTGTTAAATCTAGCCAGGCATAACTAACTCTTTTAAAATTGCAACACATCTTAGTTACCAAACTAGGGTTCTGGTTCTACGACTAACAGTTTAAACACCCCTCAAAAAAAACTGCCAAAGTCTTTATCTTTGTCTGGCCACTGCGGAGGAAATGGTGCCTTGCTAATCGAGAGGAATTGTCTATCGATTAAGGGGAGCTTATGTGTGGAGACGACATTATTCTCCTGGAGGAGAGAGAGCAGCCAGTCAGACAATCACAGGGGAATAATTGAAGAGTAAACATCAAAGTGTCCTGGGATCAGATTTAGCCATAACACTCCAAAGGCATCGCAATTGAGATTGAATGAATATCCTCTCATTTGTTTTATATTACAGAGATAAAAAAAAAAAAATGATGGACATTATTAACATGATAAAATCACATAACCTGTCACATATTTGAAATTGTTTGTTTATTGTTTGTTATATTGTTTTCGGACCACACGATTTTACAGATTGTCTGGGTTTTCAACATGCCATAAAAATAGATACAGTCAATTAACGAAAATGTCTGATGAGGAAATTATGTTCAAAATGTCATAAACTGAATTAACAGATTGTCAAAAGCATGCCCATTTGTACTGCCAAACACACAGCTTTGCTAACAGTGTAAAATCATAGGTAGCGCTGATAAAGTAATTCTCCTTTTAAAACAGTTCATTGAGTTCATTGTCTGACTGTGAGCTACAGGGCTCCCCTACTGGTAGGATCCAATTATGACAGTACAAATAGATTCAATAGAGGCTAGAGCAGACATTTATTTGCCTTCTCCTTTCAGTCTTAGATAAGCTTGAGATTGATAGGAACATTAGATTCATAGCAGACTCAAGAGATCTCATGGTAGCATTTTTAGAGGAACTTCAATTATTTATTTTATTTTATTTGATCTCATCTAATGCAATCAAACGTAAGCTCTCTGGCCAAATTGATAAGTCGGTGGATGATTTGTCGAAGGGCAAGAAATTAAACAGCATGATTCAGCAGAAAATGACCGTCACAATAACACTGTAATGCAGGCCTCATTGATTTCCACCAGCGTAAGCTAAGAGAGGGTCATTTCCTGACACCATTAAAACGTAATGACTCTTCTTGATGTGCAAATCATTTTGGATGAGAATGTCCCTTTGTCGCAAACACATTAAGTCAGGGAATGATGTTACTGGGCTTGCAGAATTTATCTTCAGAGGGACGGCCTGTATGGCGCAAGATTGTGGAATAAATGAAATGTGCCAGTGCAGTTTCTCTGAGTATTGATATTTACTCTGTGATCACTAACAACCAGCTCTCTGTCATGGAATTCCCTTTAGTATTGATACACAGGACTGAGGTATAATATACATATTTTGGGTTCAAATTCAGTTACTCCTTCATAGTTTTTCATTCTCCTAACATATTCTCCCAATTTACTCTTTCACTCTCAATGAGGTATCCGCAGGCAATATGGCCATCTCTGGGCAGTAGTCCTGAGGCCAGAAACCGTGTTACCACAAAATCTATTTGTATGCAAGCTAAATGTTGCGTAGGAGGCCTTTTGTATTTTTAAGACCAATACAAATGTACATTACTGCACCAAGCAAGCCTGTAGTACAAGACACGACTCCCTGAAGTGAAAACGAACATAATAGCCTGTTTCATCCGGAAGCCAAAATGAACAAATTGTACAAAATGCTAAATAATAAATAAACACTGGTGGAGTCGATACACAGAAGACACAACATTCGTCAGAATGGTTAATCAAATCATATTACAGTGCACAATAATACGATATAGCCTACTGCGAAAAAACATCCTGGGAGAGGTAACTGTAAGAGTTTAATATCTCTCTCTCTCTCTCTCTCTCTCTCTCTCTCTCTCTCTCTCTCTCTCTCTCTCTCTCTCTCTCTCTCTCTCTCTCTCTCTCTCTCTCTCTCTCTCTCTCTCTCTCTCTCTCTCTCTCTCTCTCTCTCTCTCTCTCTCTCTCTCTCTCTCTCTCCCTCTCTCTCTCTCTCCCTCTCTCTCTCTCTCTCTCTCTGGCTGGAAAGCGTAGCTGAAAGCCCAGTAAAGTAATTAGGCTTTGTTAATCTGTCTAGTTGCTTGATAAATGGTCCTGGATATGGAAACCAGGCAGTCATCCTGGCTCTACTTTGGCTCATGCAGCAGGACGTTAGCTCCTTTAGCTCCTCCAAGTCAGTGTCGAGAGGACTCTCCTCAACTACGCGTATTCTTAAGCAATAACAACGTGATCCGTATTATCCACCCAAGAATACCCGTCACCGAAGAGAGTCACATAGGAGGGGGAGGAAGAGAAGAGAGGGCATTGGGGACAGCAGCAGGGGAACTCAAGAGGTCCTCAATAGTAGTGTGAGTCTGAGTGATGTCATGTTCTCTATGAGTTGAGTTATTGATTGAAGATAGCCTGCTCCCCGAGGATGGGGCAGGTGGGGCCCTCCATGTCAGATGTGTTCTGCAAACAGAAATGAAGACACTGTGCATTTGTGAACCGGTGCTGTGATGGGAGGGGTGAGTGTGCCTGGACGGGTGTGTTTCTATGTGTATATTCACGTGTATGTGTGTGTGTGTGTGTGTACAGAGGGAGGAACTAGGAAGTTGATGTCTCATTAGTGGAGCTTACCTGCAGGCACCAATCAGACCTTTCTTCTCCTCGGAATTCCCTTCATTCGATTACACTCCTCTGTGGCACTGGGCAATCAGCTTTTACTGACGCAAATCCAAGCAAAATGAGAGCCCTGGAACAAAAAGAAAAATGCCAGTTAGATAAACAAACATGCATGAACAAATAAGTAAATAAACACAACTGGATAAATGAGTGGCAAATGTTTTGAGGGCTTGCTATGGAAACCATGGCCTTTCAACCCCGCCTTTAACATCACGATTGCCAGCTTCATTAATAGTCAACTGTGCTCTAGCCCCACTACATTCAAGTACACATACACACACACACACACACACACACACACACACACACACACACACACACACACACACACACACACACACACACACACACACACACACACACACACACACACACACACACACACACACACACACACACACACACACACACACACACACACACACAGAAATGCACACACACACCAAAGAACACGCAGACACACACACATGCACACATGAACGCACACACACGCATATTGCACAAAAGACAGGCATAGAGGAGAAATCCATTAGCAGCAGGAGGCAAATTACAGATCGTTTGGGAAAAAAAGGAGGAAAAAAAGGGATGGCCCTGCAATGAAGGCTGTCAGAAACAGGAACAATGACTGTTATTAGAGCTCTCATTTTCTGAGGGGGGCAGAGGCTTTCTGTGGCCAAATGACAGAGGGGAGGCATGTGTGTGTGTGTGTGTGTGTGTGTGTGTGTGTGTGTGTGTGTGTGTGTGTGTGTGTGTGTGTGTGTGTGTGTGTGTGTGTGTGTGTGTGTGTGTGTGTGTGTGTGTGTGTGTGTGTGTGTGTGTGTGTGTGTGTGTGTGTGTGTGTGTGTGTGTGTGTGTGTGTGTGTGTGTGTTTCAAAATTTACCGTGTGAATGTACTGCGTGAATGTGTGAATGGAATTCACTCAGGCTGTGTCTGCTCCTGTGATTTGACAGTGCACAGCATGTGTTTTTGGATATCTTTTTTTGTTCTGTTGTTGAACAGTATCATTACTGTTGAGTGGATATGTACAATTATGCATCTCTTGTTTCTGTCCCAAAAAAAGAGAAAGGGCAATTTGAACATTTATGATTAGTACAACTGTCTACTTGATAAATAGTAATACTTTAAAGCATTTGCTGAGATAATACTGTATGTGCCCCGCCTACCATTTTGTGTGAAACTAAAACACAAGACGTGGCTGTGTGAAGCAATTGAACAGACTAAAACCCCAAATGAACACTACCGCTCTTGGACATGTATTAATTACCATGTCAACTGGACATTTGACCAGTTCTCACTCACACACACACACACACACACACACACACACACACACACACACACACACACACACACACACACACACACACACACACACACACACACACACACACACACACACACACACACACGCACACGCTCACGCACACACACACACACACACACTCTAAAATTATTTAACGTTGAAAGAAATATGCAGCTTTAAAATGAAAAAAGTTTAAAGCTCTTTCCCATTTCGTAATCCGGTAATTGTACTGTATCATTGAAACTCGAACGTTAGGGTCATCTACCTGCAGTTGACAACAAGAACACCTTTAATTAATGTCAGCAACATTGCAACCCTGAGACCAGTAATAGCTATACTTTACATTTAAACTCAAACACAGTCATATGCTCCATTGAGCACAGAAGCACTGCAAATAGGAACCACCATACACAGAAACACCAATAAAAACCTGAGATACCGACAGCTGTCCCATCAAACTAATACACATGTCAGCTTATGCAAACAACTCTTTTTTTTTCTTGTTCAAACAACCCAAAAGCGAACCTATAATGGATGTGTGTTCTACCAACTCTGTCCCTACATTGATTCCCATAATACGCCTGATACTAGAGAAGTTATATTACTAACAGAGCCCCTACTGCTCTCTGACTTGTCTTTCTCCAGTGCGGTGTTCATACTAGGGATGATCACATCCTACCACAGCCCTTCTACTGAGACAACACTGAGAGAAAGCAGACAGAGAGAGCAAATAGAGGAGCAGATTTCAGCACCACCTCTGTGGACAGCTCCGCTACAGCTCCGCTACAGTACTGTAGCAGCCATCTACAGCTACACCAGAGTATGGCAGGGACATAAAGAAGGCAAAACGCCCATATAACAGACAACCTGGGTTACGATACAGGGACTACTCTTTGATATGATTTGAATATTTTCAGTGGTAGTAAAATAGGACTATTGAAGCCTTGAAAGCTTAAATGTAACCAGCCTACAAGAGCCTAATGACAGCTAGGGAGTGATACTAGAAACAGAGCGATACAAAAAAAAACAGGTGCCACAAAAATCTGTAAAATTGAGGAATAATGACAGAGAGAGGGGAGAAAGAAGAGTTGTCTTTCTCCAGATTTGTCTTTGGTCGGTAATTTCCGCCTCTCTATTACACACACACACACACACACACACACACACACACACACACACACACACACACACACACACACACACACACACACACACACACACACACACACACACACACACACACACACACACACACACACACACACACACACACACACACACACACACACACACACACACCATGACAGTAGCTCCTTGACAAGTCACCTCACCGTCAAGCAATGATTGTCCTTTAATTGCAGAATGGAGAATGCCATGAATATGTTAATGGTTAACCACACACTTTACAAATCCATAGCAATCCACCAAACCGGACACTGACAATGACAAGATTACACACTCGTCATGCTTCACTCTGACACAAAATGTAAAACAATAATAATAATAATAAAGAAAAAAAATCTCCCCTCAAAAGAAATGATCATAGAATTTCAAGGGAAGGTTATGGTGAATCTGCATGAATCCCTCATCCGCTGAAGTAGGCTTACCCTTAAATTCCTGTTCCTCCTGAGAGAGAGCTTCCCTTCCACTGTGCACAAAGCCGGAGAGTCAGTCATCTGACGCCGCCTCGCCTGCGAGGAGAAGACTGGGATCGTTAAGGCTGCAGTTGCTGCCGACGGCGCCGTGCGGCCCCGTTCCATGCTTGATTCATGTGGTTTACCATGCTAGTGAGAGCAGGGAGCACAGAGGACAGAGCACAGGGAAAATATGTGCTCCTACTGCCGCCGCCGGTGCATTGAAACAGGCGTAACCCCCCCCCCCCCCCCCCCCCTGTATATCTTCAGCCTCTATGCTGGACGCCACAGCCCCAAAGCACCCAAGACCCACCGAGTCTGTCAGTCAAACAGTCAGTAAGGCAACCAGCCAACCAGCCAGCCAGCCAGTCTTTCTAGTCCCGGAGATGCACTCTTCCAGTATGGTAGGTGGTAGAGAACGTAGGCACAGCTCACTCATTAATAAGGGGGGGAAAAATCTAATAAAAACAAGAAGATAGGAAAGTCACTGATCGGAGCCAGTTGTTGCACTCGCCAAGGCAAACAAACTCACGGACGGATAAAGAGGGACTGAGAGACTGAGGGAGAGACAGCGAGAGAGGAGGAGAAAGAGAGGGAGAGAGAGAGGAGGAGAGAAAGAGAATGGGAGCCATAAAACATCCAACCACAGGGCTTCTAGGAGCAGAGGAGCGTCATTTGTTCTTCGGGGAAGAGAGTGAGAGAGAGGGAGGGAGGGAGGGAGGGAGGGAGGGAGGGAGGGAGGGAGGGAGGGAGGGAGGGAGGGAGGGAGGGAGGGAGGGAGGGAGGGAGGGGGAGGAGTGGAGAAGAGAGTAATTAGATTTGAGCAGCAACACAGTTACCAAAAGCAGTGAGTCGTGAATCGGTGGCATCTAATGGTGGATTAATTGAGGGAGATCCGCCTTGCAGTCTCGCATTGGTGACATCCCATCAGGGAGACCAATGCTCTCTGGAGACCAGGGCTAATACACAACCCAGCTAGCTGCTATTCAAGAGACGTTATTCAAATAGATAGATGTAAAATAGCATTAACCAGCAACTGAGAGTAACCCATCTTTGAAGTTAAATGTTTTAAGTGTCTATGATGTTGAATATATCCATCATCACATAGAGAGAAACTCATTAAAGACAAGTGGAAAATTTACCTCAGAGTTAAGGGATATTTTAATTCGTAAAAGTCTAAGCTGTTGACTGGTCATTCCATGGACCATTTAGCTATTTGATTTGGAATTTTAGAACCCCTTTAGGTATCAAAAAAACAAATATGATTTGATAAAATATAAAATTTGACCTTTACTACTATAGCCCATAGAAATGCATTGAATAACACATTCATAAATGGCCAAAAAGACAGTCAAAATTAATCCTATGGAATAAGGTTTTTAAGTGTCTGTCCTATATCTAGGATATATAAGAAAGCTCAGGAAATATATATATATATGTGTGTTTTACACATTGAACCTCTTTTTTAGGGTACACACAAAACTACCTCCATACTTCCGTTCATTTTTTTAAACCGGTACTGTTTACCATCAGACAGGTTTCGTGACACTTGTGGTAGATGAAGAGCAAAACGGAGAACGCCATCGTCTTTGGGAGAATCTCACCTTTCCATAGGCCAAACCGTTCAGACACTACAGATGTTTTCTTGAGAAGAACGATTTCCGGGATGTCTCATGGTCTGACAAACATTGCTTTAGCTCGGCCACCTTCCACCGCAGACGTGGAAGGCTGCCATAGGCGGATGCGGTGGATTGAAAAAAAAGCAGATATCTCAACAAGAAAAAGAAAAGATATCTCTAAAATTAGATTGACAGATTTTGGATGGGGATTTTTATTTTTATTTGACTTTATTGACTCACCAGTGCACCAATAGACTCTACGGGGTTTTAAGGGTACAAATAATTACTAGGTTGAAGGGGTGATTTAAGTTATTCAGCCCCTTTGTTAATGGCAAGACTAAATTAGTTCAGGAGTAAAATTTGTCTTAACAAATCATATAATAAGTTACATGGACTCACTCTGTGTGAAATAATAGGGGTTGACATGATTTTTGAATGACTAACCCTTCCTCTGTCCCCCATTCATAAAACATCTGTAAGTTCCCTCAGTCAAGTATTGAATTTCATGCACAGATTCAACTACCAAGACCAGGGAGCTTTTCAAAAGCCTCAAAGAAGGCCAGTGATTGGTAGATGGGTAACAACAACAAATAAGACATTGAATATCTCTTTAAGCATGGTCAAGTTAATAATTATGCTGTGGATTATATATTAAACCACCCAGACACATTAAAGATACAGTCCTCCTTCTGAACTGAGCTGCAGGACGTCCCCATGAGTCCATTGGTGATTGTAAAACAGCTACAGAGTTCAATGTCTGTGAGGGTAGAAAACTGAGGATACAAAATGTACAAAAGGAACTAACGTAATACTGCCCCAACAAATTACCTAAATGCTAATTCTTATGTTTGGGGCAAATCCAACACAACACATCACTGAGTAAGTGCCTCCTTATTTTCAAGCATGGTGGTGGCTGCATCATGGTATGGGTATGCTAGACATCGGCAAAGACTGGGGAGTTTTTCAGGATAAACAAAACGTTAGGGAGCTAAGCACAGGCAAAATCCTAGATGAAAACCTTCGTCAGTCTGCTTTACACCAAACACTGAGAGAGGAATTCACCTTTCAGCAGGACAATTACCTACAGCACAAGACCAAATCTACACTGGAGTTGCTTACCAAGAGGTCAGTGAAAGTTCCTGAGTGGCCAAGTTACAGATTGGACTTAAATCTGCTTGAAAATCTACGGCAAGACTTGAAAATGGCTGTCTTGCCGTGATCCCCAACATCTTGACAGAGCTTGAAGAATATTTAAAAGAATAAAGGACAAATATTGCACAAACCAAGTGTGCAAAGCTCTTATCGACTTGTCCAAGAAGACTCACAGCTGTAATCGATGCCAAAGGTGTTTCTAACATGTATTAACTCAGGGAGCAGAACACTTATGCAACGACTATACTCTAGTTAATTAATTTCTATTCATCTTTTCTTTATTTTAACGAAATGTTCTTCCACTTTGACATTACAGAGTATTTTGTGTAGATTGTTGCCAAAAAACTGACAGTTAAATTAGTTTTAATCCCACGTTGTAACACAATAAAATGTGAAGAAATCCAAGGGGTCGGAATACTTTTGCAAGGCACTGTATGTTGGGTGGCCGTGAAGACATTGTAATTTCAAAAGTACTTTGAACTCTATTCGGTAAGAGTGACTTTCAAAGGCCGACATTTTCAATCACTCCAGTTTGAAACGATTTAAACCTGTAGTAGGTTAATTGTTTGATTTAAGAGTGGTAATGCGAAGACGTGTCTCCCTGTATCAAATATACTTATAGCCTACAAAGCATTTGCGTACATCTATGAAACATAACCCTTTACCTTTACAATGACTCCATATTAAATGCAATAATGTCTTGCATTTGTCTTGATTTGACATGCAAGTGACTCTTCATTTCACGGCTGACACACAGTTGAACTCGCAATATCCACCACAAAGCAAACAAAAATGATTCAAACACCAGAAAGGTTCACCTTGAGGCCCAAAGGAGATACATTATCTTGACTAATGTGGCACCTGATCATATTACAAAACACTGTATTTTTATAGCTCCAGTTCTTCTGCTGCAATATTTCCATGTCCTCCCATAGTGATATTTCAAGAATGACATCTTTACACTTAAAAGAGCTATTGTTTGAATACGTCATTGAGATATTTAATAAAGCTTTACTAAACCCATATCTCAGGGGAGGTGGGAGTCGACATGAGCAAATACATGTCAAAGGCCAGTGCTTTCACTTTATATGGAATAATCATTAAACTTTTTTGGTAAACATTTTTATTTAAAAAAAAGACATTTATTTTAATCCGATAGAGGCAGATCGCTGCACAAAAGCAACGTTTTAGCTCTGACAATTTCCATGGTAAATAGTAAATAATAAAACAAATGTAGAGTGGTGGAGTTCAGAGAAGACAAAGGGGAATTTAGCTTGTTTCCTGATGGGTGGAAATCTACTGACCCCTATTGGTCAATTCGATTGGTACGTCCTCCTCATTACAATATAATTGATTGGGTAAGTAAGACATTGTCTTTCATGTGGTCCTCATTACAATGTAATATCAATAGAGTTTTTACCCCAGTAGAGTTACATATTTTTTTTATCGAACCATGTACTGTACATAGCGCTGTATGAATTCACATCATTCACATCATGAATGAAGAATATTCAGTGATTACCTAGTAGTGGTTTGAAGTCTCTCTATGGCATTGCCATAGTAACAGAAAATATACCAGCTGACTAAAGCAAAATAGGTAATGTACTACTAGTGTATAAAGATGTATGACAGAATTATAGGAAATATGGCTGAGCTATAGAAGAAACACTGTATATCACATGGATCTCTCTCCTCCCCCCCTTCTCACTCTCTCTCCTCCCCCCTTCTCACTCTCTCTCCCCCCTCTCTATCTCTAGCTGAGCTGACACAGTCGGTTGGAGGAGGTCCTGGAAACGGCCCATCCTGTCAGATTAAAGAGAATTGGAGGGGAACGGGAAGCTTTTTCCCCATCTCTCCCCCTTTTCCCTTTTCATTACCCAGCTATACATGCTAATGATGCTCTCTTTTATGCAAATCACCAGCTAGTTTGGAGAGGTGCATGTTGCTGCTGCCGCTGGGACAGCTCTGTTTTTGTGTAGTCTAATAGGGCCATGGGAAGTGGTCGACACGAGGGACCAAATGAAACACACATGAGTAGAATCGTTAGCACACACACACATGCCCATACGCACGCACACACGTGCACACGCATACACACATGCACGCGCAAGTGCCGACACACACAAAACAAACAGTGATTTTTTTTTTTAAATAACAGAATTTTCTGTTTGATATCATCACAAACCAGGTGAAAAAGTAGAAACATTCTCGAATAAACGATTCACCAATTCTCCGAACAAAGTGTCAATGCCTCTGTCCCCAATGCTGTTCTCTATCTATAATGCAGCTCTTTTCGTCAGGAGTCTCCAGCTCTTTGCCTTTAGCTGTTTTTTGCCAATACACCAAAGAAATACACCAAAGAAAAATGATTTTCAGCATAATTCATCATATGAATGGTTTTCCTTGGGGGGGTTTTAGGTCACATGTGTTGCACTGTATCGGTATATGTTGGGCCTTACTTAACTTATATGGGCCAACCCTTACATTATATCTTGGCCCCGTTCACTGTGGTGGAGCAGAAATCTGATGTTTAATATCATGTATGCGGGAGGTACCAAGCCTTTAATCAGACCTGTGATAAAATCCTCTGGTAGATGGCAAGACGCAGATGTTATGCAGGTGAATGAGGACCCAAAAGCGACTTAATAGAAACAGAGTCTTTATTCCAGTCTTAAACAAAAACGATACTCCTGGATATTATCTTAGGTAAATCCAAAACAGGAAAACTGAAATCCTCTCGTCAGTAGAGAGGAACGACTGGAGACGCGACCACAGACTGCAGGTCGCTTCGGGAAGGCACAGGCCGTAGCTGACATAGACACCTGCTCACACGCAGCATCTGAAGAAGGCAAAAACACGACAGGGCGGAACAAGGACACAGAACAGCAAACATCAAACAAGGATCCGACAAGGACAGAAGCGGAAAACAGAGGGAGAAATAGGGACTCTAATCAGAGGGCAAAATAGGGGACAGGTGTGAAAGATTAAATGAGGTAGTTAGGAGAATGAGGAACAGCTGGGAGCAGGAACGATAGAGAGAGAGAGCGAGAGAGGGAGAGAGGGAGGGGGAGAGAGAGGGATAGAAAGAGGGAAAGAACCTAATAAGACCAGCAGAGGGAAACGAATAGAAGGGAAGCACAGGGACAAGACATGATAATCAATGACAAAACATGACAGTACCCCCCCACTCACCGAGCGCCTCCTGGCGCACTCGAGGAGGAACCCTGGCGGCAACGGAGGAAATCATCAATCAACGAACGGTCCAGCACGTCCCGAGATGGAACCCAACTCCTCTCCTCAGGACCGTAACCCTCCCAATCCACTAAGTACTGGTGACCACGTCCCCGAGAACGCATGTCCATGATCTTCCGTACCTTGTAAATAGGTGCGCCCTCGACAAGGACGGGGGGGGGGAGGGAAGACGAACGGGGGCGCGAAGAAAAGGCTTGACACAGGAGACATGGAAGACAGGGTGGACGCGACGAAGATGTCGCGGAAGAAGCAGTCGCACAGTGACAGGATTGACGACCTGAGAGACACGGAACGGACCAATGAACCGCGGAGTCAACTTGCGAGAAGCTGTCGTAAGGGGAAGGTTACGAGTGGAAAGCCACACTCTCTGACCGCGACAATACCTAGGACTCTTAATCCTACGTTTATTGGCGGCTCTCACAGTCTGCGCCCTGTAACGGCAAAGTGCAGACCTGACCCTCCTCCAGGTGCGCTCACAACGTTGGACAAAAGCCTGAGCGGAGGGAACGCTGGACTCGGCGAGCTGGGACGAGAACAGAGGAGGCTGGTACCCAAGACTACTCTGAAACGGAGATAGCCCGGTAGCAGACGAAGGAAGCGAGTTGTGAGCGTATTCTGCCCAGGGGAGCTGTTCTGCCCAAGACGCAGGGTTTCGAAAAGAAAGGCTGCGTAATATGCGACCAATCGACTGATTGGCCCTTTCTGCTTGACCGTTAGACTGGGGATGAAACCCGGAAGAGAGACTGACGGAAGCACCAATCAAACGACAGAACTCCCTCCAAAACTGTGACGTGAATTGCGGGCCTCTGTCTGAAACGGCGTCTAACGGGAGGCCATGAATTCTGAACACATTCTCAATGATGATTTGTGCCGTCTCCTTAGCGGAAGGAAGCTTAGCGAGGGGAATGAAATGTGCCGCCTTAGAGAACCTATCGACAACCGTAAGAATCACAGTCTTCCCCGCAGACGAAGGCAGACCGGTAATAAAGTCTAAGGCGATGTGAGACCATGGTCGAGAAGGAATGGGAAGCGGTCTGAGACGACCGGCAGGAGGAGAGTTACCTGACTTAGTCTGCGCGCAGTCCGAACAAGCAGCCACGAAACGGCGCGTGTCACGCTCCTGAGTAGGCCACCAAAACCGCTGGCGAATAGAAGCAAGCGTACCCCGAACGCCGGGGTGGCCAGCTAACTTGGCAGAGTGAGCCCACTGAAGAACAGCCAGACGAGTAGAGACAGGAACGAACAGAAGGTTACTAGGACAAGCGCGCGGCGACGCAGTGTGAGTGAGTGCTTGCTTTACCTGTCTCTCAATTCCCCAGACAGTCAACCCGACAACACGCCCTTCAGGGAGAATCCCCTCGGGGTCGGTAGAAGCCACAGAAGAACTAAAGAGATGGGATAAGGCATCAGGCTTGGTGTTCTTATTTCCCGGGCGATAAGAAATCACGAACTCGAAACGAGCGAAAAACAACGCCCAACGAGCTTGACGTGCATTAAGTCGTTTGGCAGAACGGATGTACTCAAGGTTCTTATGGTCAGTCCAAACGACAAAAGGAACGGTCGCCCCCTCCAACCACTGTCGCCATTCGCCTATGGCTAAGCGGATGGCGAGCAGTTCGCGGTTACCCACATCATAGTTGCGTTCCGATGGCGACAGGCGATGAGAAAAATAAGCGCAAGGATGGACCTTATCGTCAGAATGGAAGTGCTGGGACAGAATGGCTCCCACGCCCACCTCTGAAGCGTCAACCTCGACAATGAATTGTTTAGTGACGTCAGGAGTAACAAGGATAGGAGCGGATGTAAAACGCCTCTTGAGGAGATCAAAAGCTCCCTGGGCGGAACCGGACCACTTAAAGCACGTCTTGACAGAAGTCAGAGCTGTGAGAGGGGCAGCCACTTGACCGAAATTACGAATGAAACGCCGATAGAAATTAGCGAAACCGAGAAAGCGCTGCAACTCGACACGTGACTTAGGAACGGGCCAATCGCTGACAGCCTGGACCTTAGCGGGATCCATCTGAATGCCTTCAGCGGAAATAACAGAACCGAGAAATGTGACAGAGGAGACATGAAAGGCGCACTTCTCAGCCTTCACGTAGAGACAATTCTCTAAAAGGCGCTGGAGTACACGTCGAACGTGCTGAACATGAATCTCGAGTGACGGTGAAAAAATCAGGATATCGTCAAGGTAAACGAAAACAAAGATGTTCAGCATGTCTCTCAGTACATCATTAACTAATGCCTGAAAGACAGCTGGAGCATTAGCGAGACCGAACGGCAGAACCCGGTATTCAAAATGCCCTAACGGAGTGTTAAACGCCGTTTTCCACTCATCCCCCTCCCTGATGCGCACGAGATGGTAAGCGTTACGAAGGTCCAACTTAGTAAAGAACCTGGCTCCCTGCAGAATCTCGAAGGCTGACGACATAAGGGGAAGCGGATAACGATTCTTAACCGTTATGTCATTCAGCCCTCGATAATCCACGCAGGGGCGCAGAGTACCGTCCTTCTTCTTAACAAAAAAAAACCCCGCTCCGGCGGGAGAGGAAGAAGGCACCACGGTACCGGCGTCGAGAGAAACAGACAGATAATCCTCGAGAGCCTTACGTTCGGGAGCCGACAGAGAGTATAGTCTACCCCGAGGGGGAGTGGTCCCCGGAAGGAGATCAATACAACAATCATACGACCGGTGAGGAGGAAGAGAGTTGGCTCTGGACCGACTGAAGACCGTGCGCAGATCATGATATTCCTCCGGCACTCCTGTCAAATCACCAGGTTCCTCCTGAGAAGAGGGGACAGAAGAAACAGGAGGGATAGCAGACATTAAACACTTCACATGACAAGAAACGTTCCAGGATAGGATAGAATTACTAGACCAATTAATAGAAGGATTATGACATACTAGCCAGGGATGACCCAAAACAACAGGTGTAAAAGGTGAACGAAAAATGAAAAAGGAAATGGTCTCACTGTGGTTACCAGATACTGTGAGGGTTAAAGGTAGTGTCTCACATCTGATACTGGGGAGAAGACTACCATCTAAGGCGAACATGGGCGTGGGCTTCCCTAACTGTCTGAGAGGAATGTCATGTTTCCGAGCCCATGCTTCGTCCATAAAACAACCCTCAGCCCCAGAGTCTATCAAGGCACTGCAGGAAGCAGCCGAACCGGTCCAGCGTAGATGGACCGACAAGGTAGTACAGGATCTTGATGGAGAGACCTGAGTAGTAGCGCTCACCAGTAGCCCTCCGCTTACTGATGAGCTCTGGCTTTTACTGGACATGACATGACAAAATGTCCAGCAGAACCGCAATAGAGGCAAAGGCGGTTGGTGATTCTCCGTTCCCTCTCCTTAGTCGAGATGCGAATACCTCCCAGCTGCATGGGCTCAGTCTCTGAGCCGGTGGGAGGAGATGGTTGAGATGCGGAGAGGGGGAACACCGTTAACGCGAGCTCTCTTCCACGAGCTCGGTGACGAAGATCTACCCGTCGTTCAATGCGGATGGCGAGTGCAATCAAAGAGTCCACGCTGGAAGGAACCTCCCGGGAGAGAATCTCATCCTTAACCTCAGCGTGGAGTCCCTCCAGAAAACGAGCGAGCAACGCCGGCTCGTTCCAGTCACTGGAGGCAGCAAGAGTGCGAAACTCTATAGAGTAATCCGTTATGGATCGATCACCTTGACATAGGGAAGCCAGGACCCTGGAAGCCTCCTTCCCAAAAACTGAACGATCAAAAACCCGTATCATCTCCTCTTTAAAGTTCTGATAATCGTTAGAACACTCAGCCCTTGCCTCCCAGATAGCTGTGCCCCACTCCCGAGCCCGACCAGTAAGGAGTGATATGACGTAAGCGATCCGAGCTCTCTCTCTTGAGTATGTGTTGGGCTGGAGAGAGAACACAATATCACACTGGGTGAGAAAGGAGCGACACTCAGTGGGCTGCCCAGAGTAACATGGTGGGTTATTAACCCTAGGTTCCGGAGACTCGGAAGACCAGGAAGTAGCTGGTGGCACGAGACGAAGACTCTGAAACTGTCCTGAGAGGTCGGAGACCTGAGCGGCCAGGGTCTCAACGGCATGACGAGCAGCAGACAATTCCTGCTCGTGTCTGCCGAGCATTGCTCCCTGGAACTCGACGGCAGTGTTGCGAGAATCCGTAGTCGCTGGGTCCATTCTTGGTCGGATCCTTCTGTTATGCAGGTGAATGAGGACCCAAAAGCGACTTAATAGAAACAGAGTCTTTATTCCAGTCTTAAACAAAAACGATACTCCTGGATATTATCTTAGGTAAATCCAAAACAGGAAAACTGAAATCCTCTCGTCAGTAGAGAGGAACGACTGGAGACGCGACCACAGACTGCAGGTCGCTTCGGGAAGGCACAGGCCGTAGCTGACATAGACACCTGCTCACACGCAGCATCTGAAGAAGGCAAAAACACGACAGGGCGGAACAAGGACACAGAACAGCAAACATCAAACAAGGATCCGACAAGGACAGAAGCGGAAAACAGAGGGAGAAATAGGGACTCTAATCAGAGGGCAAAATAGGGGACAGGTGTGAAAGATTAAATGAGGTAGTTAGGAGAATGAGGAACAGCTGGGAGCAGGAACGGAACGATAGAGAGAGAGAGCGAGAGAGGGAGAGAGGGAGGGGGAGAGAGAGGGATAGAAAGAGGGAAAGAACCTAATAAGACCAGCAGAGGGAAACGAATAGAAGGGAAGCACAGGGACAAGACATGATAATCAATGACAAAACATGACAGCAGACCTCAAAGACTGTAAATGGGGCCATGCACTGTGGATCAAAACATACAGTCATTACTAATTCCTATCACAACACACACGCATGTATGCATACACATACAAACACTGTAAACACTGTATCATATACTCTTATTTTAGTGTGGAGTTTATTTTATCAATCTGTCGATGTTGTATTATGTCTAAAATGTGGCCCAAGCAAGTTTTCCTCTTAGATAACATCCCATGAACAAACCTCCTTACCAATAAGTAAAGAAATTGATAAAAAGACTACAATAGCACTCCCCACATACCCAATTTAAAATCAACAGGTGCAGTTAATCTGCATTGCATTGCAGCACACACAGGCCTAGTCAAGCTGAAAGAGTGTGTGCCAATGGGTGGTGTACCAAATCATGTCAAACATATGAGCTCTTGATTGGGCGTCCACTTCAGCATGAGCTCCCCAGCAGCACGGCGGCGGTGCGCTAGCAGACAGTAGCTGATGGGCTGTTGACACATTCTCATTATATCAAGCCCACGTCGCTTTCTGACCCTAGGCAGCCTGGCCCCAGCTGTGGTTATTTTTAAACATCCTCACCCATGTCATTATCAGATCTGTTTTAAATGTCTTTAGAATGTATTTTATTTGGGTTGTTGCCCCTTAGCTATGTGTGAATTATGCTGTTTCAGATTCTGAATAATATAAAGGAATGAAATGTATGGTTTTGGAGATTTGTGTTGTGATGATTGGTGGATGAAACCCAACAGTGACTTAAGATAAGAAGTGGCTGTTAAACTAGTCCCCTCAATGAAATGGTATTTAAGTCAATGTGTTTGCTAGAGTACAGCAGAAAAGGGGTTTCTAATTAGACAGACAGACAGACAGACAGACAGACAGACAGACAGACAGACAGACAGACAGACAGACAGACAGACAGACAGACAGACAGACAGACAGACAGACAGACAGACAGACAGACAGACAGACAGACAGACAGACAGAGAAACAAACAGACAGACAGACAGACAGACAGACAGACAGACAGACAGACAGACAGACAGACAGACAGACAGACAGACAGACAGACAGACAGACAGACAGACAGACAGACAGACAGACACAAAGCCATGCAAAAAGATTTTTTAAATAAAACAGAACATCCCAAAGGCTTGATCCCACATAATGCCATTAATAAACTGGAAAACCATAGACATACAGATTATCCTGAACTGATGCTAGTGTCTATATGTCATCCTATTCAGTCTTCCATTTCCTTTAGCCTAGTCCAGTGAACCTCAAATGGCTTCGGCGAGACGTTTTGTCAGTAAGAACCGTAATGACCAAGAGGCAGTGTGTTGGAATGGACTCCAACCAGGCTAGAGTTCAATAGTGTGGGTACATCTCCGTAATATTGCCCCCTCAACCCGCTGGCATTTGGAGAGATTTCCCTTGGACCAAAATCAAATAATGCTTTATTTGGACTGTCCGTGTAAATCGCTACATAACCCGCCATTACACTATTATTTCCAATTTCCAGATTGACTTCTCTATCAACCCTGAGAAAGCAAGGGTCATTGAGCAAAATTACCAATAAGTTTGAACAAAAGGAGACCTATTTTAGACCTGAATAGAAATTATTGACGAGGTAGCGGCTGGTGGTATCTTTTGTCACAGTTGGGAGAGGGGGGGGAAGAAGGGAGAGGGGGGAGGGAGGTAGAGGGAAATTGATAGATACATTTGCAGACAGACAGAATTAGGGAAATAGAAATAGAGAGAGTTACGACAAAGATGAGAAAGAGAGCACAATGATAAAGAAGCATGTCTTTTGAATGTTGATTTGTCTAAGCAGTTCTCAAAAAATGGTGTACTTGGGGTACAAAGGTTGACTTTCGGAATATTAATAATAAGGGATAATGAAAATTGCCATGATATTTTTCATGATATCTTATTATTAATATTAATGTTACTAAACCTTTACTAAAGATGAATGGCCTGGATCGAAGAAGGAAACCACCATGTCTGCCAGACTGTGCCAGTGCATTGCCTATTCAGCAGGACCATATAGGTCTCCCCACCAGAGCCAGATCGTGTGCCAGGTGGTGATTGATCCACTTTGTTTTATCATCTCTAATTAAACATTCACACCCACAGGCTTCTCCCCATCGCCAAATCCAATTTCCTCACAATCTCAGTTCCAAACGCTGAGAAATCTCTGTTAGTAACAATAAACAGAGCAGTGTAATGAGTAAATAGGATAAAACGGCTCATTTACCATATCACGGCTGACTTGATCATTTGTATTGGTGAGCTTATTGAGAGAAAAGGGGGTGAGTGAAATGAAAGAAGGGCAAGTGAAACACTGTGCACACTGATACAGCTAAAGTCATTCCGCTACCTAAGAATGGTAAAGCACCCTTTACTGGTTCTAACAGCCGACCAATCAGCTTGCTGTCTCTTAGCAAACTTTTGAAAAAAATGGTGTTTGACCAGATACAATGATATTTCTCTGTGAACAATCTTTCAGCATACTTATAGAGAAGGACACTCACCATGTACTGCACTGACACAAATTACTGATGAATGGCTGAAATGCATTTATAATAAGAAGATTGTGGGAGCTGTATTGTTAGACTTCAGTGCAGCCTTTGATATTATTGACCATAATCTGTTATTGGAAAAACTTGTGTTACGGCTTTACATAATCTGCCATATCATGAGTTGAGAGCTATCTATCCAATAGAACACAGAGGGTTTTCTTTAATGGAAGCTTCTCTAATGTAAAACATGTAAAGTGTGGTATCCTGCAAGGCAGATCTTTTGGCCCTTTACTGTTCTCTATTTGTACCAATGATCTACCACTAGCATTAAACAAAGCCTGTGTGTCTATGTACACTGAAGATTTAACATTATACAAATCAGCAACCACAGCTAGTGAAATCACTGCAACCATAAACAAAGAGTTGTAGTCTGTTTTGGAATGGGTGGCTAGTAATAAACTAGTCCTGAACATATTTAAAACTAAAAGCATTGTATTTGGTACAAATCATTCCTTACCCAGCAAAACTATTGGTTCTGTGAAAGTTCCCACAACATTCATTAGGTTACGGCAAATGTTCTCATAACACAAAAACTGTTCAGTTGTGATGATGATTATAGAATGTTTGTTTAAAACAGTCACCTGATGTTGCAAAACCATTCCTAGAACACATTTAATCTGCTCTTTAAAGGTTCCCTGAATGACTCATTAAGTTGTGGGAACAGTCTGGTGAGAACATTGTAGGGACATCAGAAAATATATGTTCCCGAAAACACAAAAACTGGCCACTTGTACAGATGATTCTACAATGTATCTTTTAGGGTGCAAAAAAACATTCATCTGATGTTATAGGAATATTCCCAGCACCTATTTAGTCTGTTCTTTCAAGGTTCCCAGAATGTTTCATTAAGCTGTGGGAACAGTCTCGTGAGAACATGGTGGGGACATGACAAAAGATATGTTCCCAAAACACAAAAACTGGTGCTCCAAAGTGGCGCAGTGGTCTAAGGCAGTGCTAGCTGTGCCACTAGAGAGCCTGGTTCAAGTCCAGGCTCTGTTGCAGCCGGCCGCAACCAGGAAACCCATGGGGCGGTGCACAATTGGCCCAGCGTTGTCCGGGTTAGGGAAGGGTTTGACCGGCAGGAGTGTCCTTGTCCCATCGTGCTCTAGCGACTCTTGTGGCAGGCCGGCACAGGCATGCTGACATGGTCGCCAGGTGTATAGTGTTTCCTCCGACACATTGGTGTGGCTGGCTTCCGGGTTAAGCTGGCAGCAGTGCGGCTTGGTTGGGTTGTGTTTCGGAGGAAACCCGGCTCTCGACCCTCGCCTCTCCCGAGTCCGTACGGGAGTTGCAGCGATGAGACAAGACTGTAACTACCAATTGGATACTATGAAATTGGGGAGAAAAAGGGTTAAAAATGTATATATATAAAAAAAATATACAGCTCTGGAAAAAATTAAGAGACCACTGCAAAATTATCAGTTTCTCTGGTTTTACTATTTATAGGTATATGTTTGGGTAAAATTTAAAAAAAATATATATATGTTTTATTCTATAAACTACTGACAACATTTCTCTCAAATTCCAATAAAAAATATTGTCATTTATTTATTTTCAGAAAATGACAATTGGTCAAAATAACAAAAAAGATGCAGTGTTGTCAGACCTCGAATAATGCAAAGAAAATACGTTCATATTCATTTTTAAACAACACAGTACTACTGTTTTAACTTAGGAAGAGTTCAGAAGTCAATATTTGGTGGAATAACCCTGATTTTCAATCACAGCTTTCATACGTCTTGGCATGCTCTCCACTAGTCTTTCACATTGATGTTGGGTAACTTTATGCCACTCCTGGCGCCAAAATTCAAGCAGCTCGGCTTTGTTTGATGACTTGTGACCATTCATCTTCCCCTTGATGACATTCCAGAGGTTGTCAATGGGGTTCAGGTCTGGAGACTGGGCTGGCCATGACAGGGTCTTGATCTGGTGGTCCTCCATCCACACACCTTGATTGACCTGGCTGTGTGGCATGGAGCATTGTCCTGCTGGAAAAAACAATCCTCAGAGTTTGGGAACATTGTCAAAGCAGAAAGAAGCAAGTTTTCTTCCAGGACAACCTTGTAAGTGGCTTGATTCATGCGTCCTTCACAAAGACAAATCTGCCCGATTCCAGCCTTGCTGAAGCACCCCCAGATCATCACCAATCCTCCACCAAATTTCACAGCGGGTGCGAGACCTGGAGAGGCCTACAAGCCACAGTGTCTCACACCCACTGTGAAATTTGGTGGAGGATCAGTGATGATCGGCGATGATTAGCTTTTAGGAACTGTGTGGGTACATTACAAGA
This sequence comes from Salvelinus alpinus, assembly GCF_045679555.1. Classification (NCBI taxonomy): domain Eukaryota; kingdom Metazoa; phylum Chordata; class Actinopteri; order Salmoniformes; family Salmonidae; genus Salvelinus; species Salvelinus alpinus. The sequence goes on from NC_092108.1 coordinate 39,991,049, forward strand.
GATAGGTTCCCAAAACACAAAATATGATCAGTTGTAACGACATTCATACAATGTTTAAGTTAAGTTGCACAGGACATTCCTATAATGATGTAAGAATGTTGGCAGAACACCTGGTTTAAAGGTTCCCGGAACATTTAATTAAGTTATGGGAGTTGTCTGGGATGCTGCAAGAATATTCTTGTGACATTCACGTAAGTTGCACAGAACATTCCCGCAATGTTCCACAATTTCCAAATAAGTCTGTTTTTATGATGTTCATAGCATACTTGTTTTAGGTTAAGCATAATATTAAATTGATGTTCACGCAATATACATTTGACCTTGTCTTGGAGGTCCTCAGAACATTTCAAGAACATGTGAAAATGTTATATTTAAGTTTTACCTAATATTACCACAACATTCTCAGCATACAAATGTATAGCTGTCACGCCCTGACCTTAGTTATCTATGTTTTCTTTATTATTTTGGTTAGGTCAGGGTGTGACAAGGGTGGCTATGCTTGTTTTGTATTGTCTAGGCTTTTTTGTATGTCTATGGTGGCCTGAATTGGTTCCCAATCAGAGGCAGCTGTTTATCGTTGTCTCTGATTGGGGATCATATTTAGGTTGCCATTTTCCCTTTTGGTTTTGTGGGTTCTTATTCTATGTTTAGTTGCCTGTCTGCACTAGCCATATTAGCTTCACGGTTCGTTTTGTTATTTTGTTCGTTTTGTTGAGTGTTCATTCTTTAAATAAAGAAGAATTTACGCTCATCACGCTGCGCCTTGGTCTCCTCCTTACGACGGCCGTGACAACAGCTCCTTAAATCATAAGAAAGCATGTTTAGAATACATCTCCATTATGTTTCTCTCCAGATTTAATGGAAAGTAAAGAAACACATTCATTTAATCCATAGGATATTTGAACAGGATTTTAATCATACAAACACAACAATATTTTTTACACTTCATATGTTGACAATCTGCACATATGGCTTTTGAACCTGCAATGTTTGGTTCCTAAGCCAGGGTCACTTCTGCTTTCCAGATCATGAAAAAAAAGGACCATGTCAAGCAGCTTAAAGTAGGTATTATATCGGGTACACTTTTTAAAGTTGAACAGTACATTTTTACACAGTGTTTAATATTTTAGTTAGTCTAACTTCTGCAAGTCTGCCTGGATTTATAAATCTGAACGAAATAAAGACATCCTCTTAAATATAAGGACACAGAAGACAATTTCTGAGTTATTAAAATGGTCCCATACTCTTCATATGCTGTGTGAATGTTTTTTTGCACCTGAAAATAAGCATTGTAGAATAATCCTCACAACTGGACAGCTTTTGTGTTTTGGGAACACATCTTTTGTGATGTTCCCACAATGTTCCTACAAGATGTCCCAGAACCTAATGAAACATTCTGGGAACCTTTAAAGAACAGATTAAATGTGTTCTGGGAACGTTCTTGCAACAACAGGCAAATGTTTTATACAAACATTGTATAATCATTAGCACGACTGGACAGTTTTTTGTGTTATGAGAACATTTTTCGTAAGCTAACAAATGTTGTGGGAACTTTCACAGAACCAGTTTTGGTTTGCTGGGAAAACACCTGGAAACCTAAGAACAACTTTTGGGGAATATTCTGTGATGGTTGTTACAGATATTGTGTATAACATTTTAGTGAATGTTAGAAGAACATTCCAGGATGTGTAATTTAAAACACAAATACATATATACAGTACAAGTCAAAAGTTTGGACACACCTACTCATTCAAGGTTTTTTCTTTATTTTTACTATTTTCTACATTGTAGAATAATAGGGAAGACATCAAAACTAGGAAATAACACATATGGAATCATGTAGTAACCAAAAAAGTGTTTCTTCAAAGATTCTTCAAAGTAGCCACCCCTTGCCTTGATGACAGCGTTGCACACTCTTGTCATTCTCTCAACCAGCTTCATGAGGTAGTCACCTGGTGTCACGACTTCCGCCGACGTCGGTCCCTCTCCTTGTTCGGGCGGTGTTCGGCGGTCGACGTCACCGACCTTCTAGCCATCACTGATCCATTTTTCATTTTCCATTGGTTTTGTCTTCTTTTCCTTCACATCTGGTTCCAATCCCATCAATTACATGTTGTGTATTTAACCCTCTGTTTCCCCTCATGTCCTTGTCGGAGATTGTTTGATTGTATGTTTGTGTATTATGTGTTGGTGCGCGACAGGTTTTGTACCCACTTTTTATTATTTTGTGATTTTGGTTTTGGAGTTTTGTGAAGCACTGATTAAAAAACTCAATTTATACCAAGTTCGATTCTCCTGCTCCTGACTTTCCTGCCACCAACATGCAACCATTACACCTGGAATGCATTTCAATTAACAGGTGTGCCTTGTTAAAAGTTAATTTGTGGAATTACTTTCCTTATTAATGTATTTGAGCCAATTAGTTGGGTTGTGAAAAGGTAGGGTTGGGATACAGAATATAGCCCTATTTGGTAAAAGACCAAGTCCATATTATGGCAAGAACAGTTCAAATAAGCAAAGAGAAATGGCCGTCCATCATTACTTTAAGACATGAAGGTCAATCAATACGAACTGAACGTTTATTCAAGTGCAGTCACAAAAACCATCAAGCGCTATGATTAAACTGTCTCTCATGAGGACCGCCACAGGAAAGGAAGACCCAGTTAACTCTGCTGCAGAGTATAAGTTCATTAGAGTTACCAGCCTCATAAATTTCAGCCCAAATAAATGCTTCACAGAGTTCAAGTAACAGACACATCTCAACATCAACTGTTCAGAGGAGACTGCGTGAATCAGGCCTTCATGGCTGAATTGCTGCAAAGAAACCACTACAAAATGACACAATAAGAAGAAGAGACTTGCTTGGGCCAAGAAACACAAGCATTGGACATTAGACCGGGGGAAATCTGTCCTTTGGTCTGATGAGTCCACATTTGAGATTTTTGGTTCCAACCGCCGTGTCTTTGTGAGACGCAGAGTAGGTGAAAAGATGATCTCCACATGTGTGGTTCCCACTATGAAGCATGGAGGAAGAGGTGTGATGGTGTGGGGGTGCTTTGCTGGTGACACTGTCAGGGATTTATTTAGAAGTCAAGGCACACTTAACCAGCATGGCTACCACAGCATTCTGCAGCGATATGCCATCCCGTCTGGTTTGCGCTGAGTGAGACTATCATTTGTATTTCAACAGGATAACAACCCAACACACCTCCAGGCTGTGTAAGGGCTATTTGACCAAGAAGGAGAGTGATGGAATGCTGCATCAGATGACCTGGCCTCCACAATCACCCGACCTCAACCCAATTGAGATGGTTTGGGATGAGCTGGACCGCAGAGTGAAGGAAAAGCAGCCAACAAGTGCTCAGCATATGTGGGAACTCCTTCAAGACTGTTGGAAAAGCATTCCAGGTGAAGCTGGTTGAGAGAATGCCAAAAGTGTGCAAAGCTATCATCAAGGCAAAGGGTGGCTTCTTTGAAGAATCTAAAATCTTGTCATTTGTTTCACACTTTTTTGGTTACTACATGATTCCATATGTGTTATTTCATAGTCTTGATGTCTTCGCTGTTATTATACAACGTAGAAAATAAGAAAAAATAAAGAAAAAACAGTTTTGACTGGTAATGTATATGCACTGTATTTTGTTATCCAAAACGTTATTTTAATATTTTTGGAATGCTATCCTAATGTTAGATAAAACCCTAGCTAGAACTTAATGGGATTCTTACCAAATATTTTGGGAATGTTCCCGGTTTGCTGGGTAAGTTCTAGACATCAGCTGAATCTGGTAATGAATGATGTGGCCGTTGAGAAAGTTGAGGAGACTAAACTTCTTGGTGTCACCTTAGACTGCAAATTGTCATGGTCAAGGAATTTTGATTCAATTGTTGTGAAGATGGGGAGAGGTCTGTCTGTGATAAAGAAATGCTCAGCTCTTTTAACACCACAGTCGACCAAACAAGTCCTGCAGGCTCTATTATTATCTAATCTTGACTATTGCACAGCGATATGGTCGAGTGCTGCAAAGAAGGGCCCAGAAAAGCTGCAGCTGGCCCAGAACAGAGCAGCACGTCTTGTATTTCAATGTATACAAATGGCAAATGGCAACAATATGCATGTCAGTTTCTCAGTTTCTCTTCTCAAAGTAGAGGAGAGATTGACTGAATCAATAATTTTTTTGTGAGAAATATTATGTTGAAAATTCTCAATTGCCGGTATAATCAGCATATAGCACTGACAGACATACTTACCCCACCAGGGGTCTCTTCACAGTCCTCAAATCAGAATGAATTCAAGGCAATGCACAGTATTACATAGAGCCATAATCACATGAACATCCTTCCATCTCATATTACTCAAACAACAAACAGCACAACGACTCTCCGCAATCTGTACTAATGTACGTGAGTGTGAATGTCCGTAGGACCTTTTTTTGGTTCTATGGTTATTATTTTAAACGTGTGAAGTTCTGTCCTTGAGCTGTTCTTATCTATTGATGTTCTGTATTATGTCATGTTTTATGTTATCAGTGGACCCCAGGAAGAGTAGCTGCTGCTTCAGCAACAGCTAATGGAGATCCTAATAAAATACACAAAAGACTAACAGCAGGGTAACCCACCTCATACACTTCATAGGGACACTAATAACATTAATATTCCACACTGCTATATTTGCTTGGCACTGTTGGCATCTATTATCACCTACTCATGCCTTTGTTGTATTGACTGCTATGCTGCCTCGGAGTTAGGTCTTTTTAGCCTCTTTAATCTTTAATGTAGATTACCAGGGTTAAATATATCTTAAAATATATCAAAGAGAATGCCAGCAGCTTGTATAGTGTAATTGAAATCAATAGCGGACAAGGTCTCATTTCATTTTCCTACAGGTCTCTCCCCGCTTCCATTACTCATTGTCAAGCATGATATTCTACAAACACCATGCATCCAATGGAGGCAAGGCAGCTTTTCAACCCAAGGCCAATATATAATTATTAATAAATGGTTGTTATAAGTCAAATAGATTGGAGTGGAGACTGCACGTTCAACTTGTCTGTCTGTTATGCTGATTCCAGGGTAAGAACACTTGTCTGCGACATGTATTTCCTGTCCATATCCAAATTAATAGGGATAGATTGACTAGACAAGTTTTGTTCTAATTATGATATCGATTAGAAAGTTTAATATTACATAGATAAGGGACTGTATGCTATATACATGTATTATTACATTTGTAATACTATTACTATATGTCAAGCTAAAACTGATCATCTATTAATGTCCTTTCATAACTTCTCTTCACTAAGCAGGGGTGTGGCACTGGCAGTAGACTAGTATTTTATTGGTTACATGCGCCTAATAGGAGTACACTTTAGCTTGAAAAGCTTACTTACAAGCCTATTCCCAACAATGCAGAGATAAAATAAAAATATTTGCTAAATAAAAAAGGAAATAGTAAAGCAATAAAACAACAATAACGAGGCTATATACAAGGAATACAAGTACCAAGTCAATGTGCAGGGGTACGAGGTAGTTAAGGTGATTGAGGCAATATAACATTTAGATGTAGGTAGGGGTAAAAGTCACTTGGCAATCAGGATATACACAGAGTATACCAAATATTAGGAACACCGTCCCAATATTAAGTTGCCCCCCCGACCCCCTCTCTCCCTTTTGCTCTCAGGACAGGCTCAATTCAACAGGGCATAGACTCTACAAGGTGTCGAAAGTGATCCACAGGGATGCTGGCCCATGTTGACTCCAATGCTTCCCACAGTTGTGTCAAATTGGCTGGATGTCCTTTGGGTGGTGGACCATTCTTGATACACACAGGAAACTGTTAAGTGTGAAAAACCAGGCGGCGTTGCAGTTCTTGACACAAACCGATGCAGTTCTACCCATCCAAAGGCGCTTATGTCTTTTGTCTTGCCCATTCACCCTCTGAATGGCAGACATACAGTCCATGTCTCAATTGTCTCAAAGCTTAAAAATGATTCTTTGACCTGTCTCCTCCACTTCAGCTACACTGACAGAAGTGGCTTTAACAAATGACATGAATAAGAATCATAGTTTTCGCCTGGATTCACCTGGTCAGTCTATGTCATGGAAACAGCAGGTGTTCTTAATGTTTTGTATACTCAGTGTATAATAAACAGAGTACCAGCAGTGTATGTGAAGAGTGTGAAAGTGTGTGAGTGTGTGTGTGTGGCGTCAATATGCATGTGTGTGTGTCACTCCCTGATCTGTTTCACCTGTCTTTGTGCTTGTCTCCACCCCCCTCCAGGTGACGCCCATCTTCCTCATTATCCCCAGTGTATTTATACCTGTGTTCTCTGTTTGTCTGTTGCCAGTTCGTCTTGTCTTGTCAGGTCTTACCAGCGTGTTTTCCCTGCTTTCTCAAGTTCTGTTCCCTAGTTTCCCCAGTTCTGACCATTCTGCCTGCCCTAACCCCGAGCCTGCCTGCCATTCTGTACCTGCCTGACTTTGACTCGTTTACGAACCTCTGCCTGTCCTGATCCCGAGCCTGCCTGCTGTTCTGTACCTTATTGACTCTGCCCTGGATTACGGACCTCTGCCTGCCTTTGACCTGACTTTGGCCTGCCCCCTGTTTGGGTCAATACACATCTGCGACTCTAGCTGTCTGCATCTGGGTCTTATCCTGAGTTCTGATAAGTGTGTGTGAGCATATGTAAGAGAACGGGAGATACCTAGTCAGTTGTACAACCGAATGCATTCAACTGAAATGTGTCTTCCGCATTTAACCCAAACCCTCAGAATAAGAGAAGTGCGGGGGGCTGCCATTATCAATATCCACATCTTTGGCGCCCGGGGAACAGTGGGTTAACCGCCTTGCTCAGGGGCAGGATGACAGATGTTTACCTTGTTCGCTCGGGGATTCGATACAGCAACCTTTCGGTTACTGCCCAACGCTCTCACCACTAGGATACCTGTTTGTGTGTGTGTGTAGGATTGTCATTGTAGTGTGTGGGTAGAGTCTAGTGTCAGTGCAAAAAAATATACAATAATAAAGGGGGTCAACGTAAATAGTCAGGGTAGCCATTTGATTAACTGTTCACCAGTCTTATGGCTTGGGGGTAGAAGCGGTTCAGGAGACTTTTGGTCCCAGACTTGGTTCTCAGGTACTGCTTGCGGTGCGTTAGCATTGAACAGTCAAGGACTTGGGTGGCAGACGTCCTGGGTGAACAGGGAGTACAGGAGGGGACTGACCATGAACCCCTGAGGGGCCCCCGTGTTTAGGGTCAGCGTGGCGGATGTGTTGTTGCCTATCCTCACCACCTGGGGGCAGCCCGTCCGGAAGTCCAGGACCCAGTTTCAGAATGAGGTGTTCAATCGTAGACTTCTTAGCTAAGTGATGAGCTTGGAGGGCACTATGGTTTTGAACGCTGAGCTGAAGTCAGTGAACAGCATTCTCACGTAGTTGTTCCTTTTTGTTCAGGTGGGAAAGGGCAGAGAGGAGTGCAATAGAGATTGCGTCATCTGTGGATCTGTTGGGGCGGTATGCGAATTGAAGTGGGTTCACAGTTTCTGGGATGATGGTGTTGATGTGAGCCATGACCAGCCTTTCAAAGCATTTCATGGCTCAGAGGTGAGTGCTACTGGGCGGTAGTCATTTAGGCACGTTACCTTGGCGTTCTTGGGTACAGGGATTATGGTGGTTTGCTTGAAACATGTAGGTATTACAGACTCAGTCAGGGAGAGGTTGAAAATGTCAGTGAAGACACTTGCCAGCTGGTCAGCACATGCTCTGAGTATGATCTCTGGTAATCCATCTGGCCCTGCGTCCTTGTGAATGTTGACCTGTTTAAATGTCTTACTCACATCGGCTACGGAGAGTGTGATCATACCTTCCTCTGGAACACCTGGTGCTCTCACGCATGGTTCAGTGTTGCTTGCCTTGAAGGGAGCATAGAAGGCCTTTAGCTCATCTGGTAGGCTCGTGTCATTGGGCAGCTCTCGGCTGGGTTTCCCTTTGTAATCCATAATAATCTGCAAGCTCTGCCACATCCGATGAGCGCCAGAGCCGGTGTAGTACGATTCAATCTAGTCCTGTATTGACGCTTTGCCTGTTTGATGGTTCGTCGGAGGGCATAGCAGGAATTCTTATAAGAGTCCGGATTAGTGTCCCCTCCTTCAAAGCAGCAGCTCTAGCCTTTAGCTCAGTACAGATGTTGCCTATAATTGATTGAGATATGTATATAAATTCACTGTGGGGATGACGTCGTCGATGCTTTTATTAATGAAGCCAGTGACTGAATTGGCAAACTCCTCAATGCCATCAGATGAATCTCAGAATATATTCCAGTCTGTGCTAGTGACACAGTCCTGTAGTTTAGCATCCGCTTCATCGGACAACTTCCAAATTGAGTGTGTCACTGGTACTTTCTGTTTGAGTTGTTGCTTGTCAGCACGAATCAGGAGGATAGAGTTATGGTCAGATTTGCCAAATGGAGGGCGGGGGAGCTTGGTGTCTCTGTGTGTGGTGTAAAGGTGACCTAGAGTTAATTTCCTCTAGCTGCACAGGTGACATGATGGTAGAAATGATGTAAAATGGATTTCAGTTTTCCTGCATTAAAATCACAGGCCACTAGGAGCGCTGCCTCTGGATGAGCCTTTTCTTGTTTGATTATGACTCAATACAGCTTGTTGAGTGCTGTTTTAGTGCCAGCATCGGTTTGTGGTGCTACAACAATGGCGCTGCACTGGAAAGCAGCTGTTTTACGGGATTTACGGGTTTTACGGGCTCCTGACCAATGTTGTTTATTTTTTGGCACTGATCTGAACTATTTTTGCTTAATGTTTCCGAAAGAGCTTCTGGACATCAGAACAGCTTTCACTAACCTCGATTTGGACAAGGGCTTTTACTTCAATGAGTCGGAGGCGAAAGACATATTGATTTTTTGGGACCAGGCCTAAATCCCCGACACTCGAAGAAGGAGTAGACGGCGCTATAGAGGTCGGAACGCTGCGCACCCTAATGAGACTGCACACCAAGATGTCCAGGAGATGTCAACGTTCAAGGCCAACAATGCACATCACTATTTTCATTATTGAGCATTTCCTTCCATGGAACCAAAGACTGACCAACCACCTGTCATCATCGCTCCAAGTACTAAATACTTCAGAACCAATCAATACTTCAGAACCAATCAATACCTCAGAACCAATCAAAATGATCCAAGGATCGATCACAAGGACCTGTAGAACATTAGAAAACTTCAAGCCTCCGAACCTTAATAAACTGCAGTTCAGATTTGATTGTCATTATCTGACAGTGATAAAATGTAAAGACGTACATTTCCTGACCACAAATATGTTTTTATTAACCACTAAGCCTTTTGTTCTTATAGGCAATTGACAATATAATACATTTTGTTATTTCTGGCAAGGCCATTGAGTGATATCCATCTAAGGTTCAGCCACAACCTTCTACCATTACTAAGAAACATGATGCTGCCTGATTATAGGGTGGCAGGTAGCCTAGTGGTTAACGAGTGTTGGACCAGCAACTGAACAGTTGCTGGTTCGATTCCCCGATCTGGCAAGGTGGAAAAATCTGCTGTTCTGCCATTGAGAAAGGCATTTAACCCCCAATGGAGGGGTTGGGTTAAATGCAGAAGACAGATTTCAGTTTAATGTATTCAGTTGTGTAACTGGCTAGGTGTCTCCTAACCAATGATCTTCTCCCACAACCCCCTTTGAAGATTTCTTTATCCATTTTCCTTCACAATGACAGCATGCATAACCAAAGGTCGTGCGAGTGGCTGCTTTGGCGTTAAGTAAAATAGACGAATGTCAGAGCAGCAAAGGTCAACACGTAATCTCCTCGTATTGTCTCGTCCACATCGGCCCACCGAGTGCTGAACGCCCAGCAGTATCGACATGTTTACAGTAACGATTTATCTTCAGGTTTATTATTCACCTCATTGGGTCCAGTTGTAATTACAGAAGCATGTTTCTATAGTAACTAGAATTGACACAGAACACGTTTGACATAAATACTATGTTTGTTGGTCTTCTGTCTTTATGTTAACGGTTGTCAGTGGTGTACATTGTTGTTTTACTAGTTATTTCTAATCATTGTTTTGTTCATGCTGAATGGATGAACCTGTTACACTAAATATAGTGTTTGTAATTCTTTAAAAGTAATTATCTCATATTTTCAAATAAACAACATTATGATTGTTGTTCATTGACTACCGTTTCATTTCAGAAGAGTGTCCACACCTGATATACTCTCTGTTATCTGCTTGAATAGTCCTGTCTAGACTAATTAATAACTGATCTAGGATTTCGGAAAGCATTTTAAAAGACTACTCGGTGTTATTAAGCCTCACAAAATAAACAACATTCACGATTGGACTGACTAGGTGGGTGCATTAGCTGTGAGGCAATAGCCACGTCTCCAGCAAAAATAACATAATGTTTGATTACGGATATGAGTAGGGGAAGATCGGACACCACAACGATGTCTCCAATAGTTTTATAATGAGTAATATCTCTTCTCTGACCCTGGTTCAGCAGTATCGACCATTATCCGACCACGCGTCGTGTGATTTGTATTTTAATGGCTGCGGTAGTGACAGTGTCAGGGAACCCAATAGCCAATAACCATTGACAGTCATTTGTAAACCAGATGGTGACAAAGTTTGCCTCTGTGAAGTAAGTCTAAATGTTGCAACAATGAACTACAAAATACATTGAAATCCATTTGAAAGAACTACAAATGAAAGAACACTTCCTTGATGCTAACTATTGACTATGATCTACTTCATAAACCACTCAGGGGAAAATTGCTCATCTGGAAATAAGAACGCTGACGTTCCACAGTTTTGTCTGCTACAGTTTATTACCATATGTATATGGTTTAAAATCATCTGTTAAAAACCTGAGTAGATTCACAGTTCATCCTGGCAGAATCATAAATGATAAAAACAGAGACGTTTGAATCATTTTCCTTTTGGCTGTATCTGCTGTAAATAATTCATACTGCTATTGTCACGCCCTGGCCTTAGTATTCTTTGTTTTCTTTATTATTTTAGTTAGGTCAGGGTGTGACATGGGTATTTATGTGGGTTTTTGTAGTGTCCAGGGTGATTGTAAGGTTTAGGGGGTTTATTTAGAGTAGTTGGGTTTATGTTTAGTATAGTTGTCTTCCGTGTCTGTGTCTGTACACCACGCGGGACTGTTTACGGTTTGTTCGTTTTGTGTAGCCTATGTTTCCTATTCGTGCGTTCTTCTTGTTTTATGTAAGTTCGTCGTCTAGGTTTGTCTACACCGTTTATTGTTTTGATTAGTCAAGTTCGTGTTTTCGTTAATAAAGTATGTCATTTCACTACGCTGCGCCTTGGTTCCCTCAATACTCCTCCTCTTCAGATGAAGAGGAGGAGGACTGCCGTGACAGAATTCCCCACCATCATCGGATCAAGCAGCGTGTGCAACAACAACAGGACCCACCTACACTGGACTATTGGAATTGGGAGGAAATTCTGGACCGGGAAATACCAGGAGAATATAACCGCCCCAAAGCTGAGCTGGAGGCAGCGAAGGCAGAGAGGCGGAGATATGAGGAGGCAGCAAGGAGACGTGGCTGGAAGCCTGAGAAGCCCGTGAGTACTACCCAAAAATTTCTTGGGGGGAGGCTAAGAGGTAGTGGGCCAAGGGCAGGTAGGAGACCTGCGCCCACTTCCCAGGCTAACCGTGGAGAGCGGGAGTACGGGCAGACGCCGTGTTACGCAGTAGAGCGCACGGTGTCTCCTGTACGGGTGCATAGCCCAGTGCGGGTTATTCCACCTCCCCGCACTGGTAGGGCTAGATTGGGCATTGAGCCAAATGTCATGAAGCCGGCCCTACATATCTGGCCACCAGTACGTCTTCTTGGGCCGGCTTACATGGCACCAGCCTTACGCATGGTGTCCCCGGTTCGCCTACATAGACCGGTGCGGGTTATTCCACCTCCCCGCACTGGTCGGGCGACGGGGAGCATTCAACCAGGTAAGGTTGGGCAGGCTCGGTGCTAAAGGGAGCCAGTACGCCTGCACGGTCCGGTATTTCCGGCGCCACCTCCCCGCCCCAGCCTAGTACCACCAGTGCCTACACCACGCACCAGGCTTCCAGTGCGTTTTCAGAGCCCTGTTCCTCCTCCACGCACTCTCCCTATGGTGCGTGTCTCCAGCCCAGTGCCTCCAGTTCCGGCACCACGCACCAAGCCTCCTGTGCGTCTCCAGAGCCCTGTACGCACTGTTCCTTCTCCCCGCACTCGCCCTGAGGTGCGTGCCCTCAGCCCGGTACCTCCAGTTCCGGTACCACGCACCAGGCCTAGAGTGCGCCACGAGAGTCCAGTGTGCCCTGTTGTTGTTCCCCGCACTAGCCTGAAGGTGCGTGTCCTTAGCCCGGTACCTCCAGTTCCGGTACCACGCACCAGGCCTATAGTGCGTCTCAGCCGGCCAGAGTCTGCCGTCTGCCCAGCGGCGCCTGAACTGCCCGTCTGCCCAGCGGCGCCTGAACTGCCCGTCTGCCCAGCGGCGCCTGAACTGCCCGTCTGCCCAGCGGCGCCTGAACTGCCCGTCTGCCCAGCGGCGCCTGAACTGCCCGTCTGCCATACGCCGTCTGAACTGTCCGTCTGCCATGAGCCTGCAAAGCCGCCCGTCTGCCATGAGCCTGCAAAGCCGCCCGTCTGCCATGAGCCTACAGAGCCGTCCGCCAGACAGGAGCCGCTAGAGCCGTCCGCCAGACAGGAGCCGCTAGAGCCTTCCGCCAGACCGGATCAGCCAGAGCCTTCCGCCAGACCGGATCAGCCAGAGCCTTCCGCCAGACCGGATCAGCCAGAGCCTTCCGCCAGACCGGATCAGCCAGAGCCTTCCGCCAGACCGGATCAGCCAGAGCCTTCCGCCAGACCGGATCAGCCAGAGCCTTCCGCCAGACCGGATCAGCCAGAGCCTTCAGCCAGCCATGACCGTCCAGAGCCGTCAGCGAGCCATGACCGTCCAGAGCCGTCAGCGAGCCATGACCGTCCAGAGCCGTCAGCGAGCCATGACCGTCCAGAGCCGTCAGCCAGCCATGACCGTCCAGAGCCGTCAACCAGCCAAGAGCGTCCAGAGCCAGCCAGCCAGGATCCGCCAGTCATTCTGGTGTTGCCCCTCATTCTGGTGTTGCCCCTCATTCTGGTGTTGCCCCTCATTCCGGTGTTGCCCCTCATTCCGGTGCTGCTCCTTATCCTGATGATGCCCCTTAATTTAGGTGGGGTTATTTGGAGGGTGGGCATTGTGAGGGGGATAAAGAAGCGGGGATTGACTATGGTGGGGTGGGGACCTCGCCCTGAGCCTGAGCCACCACCGTGGTCAGATGCCCACCCAGACCCTCCCCTAGACTTTGTGCTGGTGCGCCCGGAGTTCGCACCTTAAGGGGGGGGCTATGTCACGCCCTGGCCTTAGTATTCTTTGTTTTCTTTATTATTTTAGTTAGGTCAGGGTGTGACATGGGTATTTATGTGGGTTTTTGTAGTGTCCAGGGTGATTGTAAGGTTTAGGGGGTTTATTTAGAGTAGTTGGGTTTATGTTTAGTATAGTTGTCTTCCGTGTCTGTGTCTGTACACCACGCGGGACTGTTTACGGTTTGTTCGTTTTGTGTAGCCTATGTTTCCTATTCGTGCGTTCTTCTTGTTTTATGTAAGTTCGTCGTCTAGGTTTGTCTACACCGTTTATTGTTTTGATTAGTCAAGTTCGTGTTTTCGTTAATAAAGTATGTCATTTCACTACGCTGCGCCTTGGTTCCCTCAATACTCCTCCTCTTCAGATGAAGAGGAGGAGGACTGCCGTTACAGCTATTCTGACACATTTTAATTGAACAAACAGAGCATCGAACACAGTGTAATCATTAATATCTAGTCACAGTGTCCTTGTAGACACATACCGTACACACTGTCCAATGAAGTCTTCCCTCACCAATCCACCGCCTATCATCATAATAATGTCCATGCCAGTTCATACAGTGAGGACATTTTGATCATTCGTGTTCTTCGGTTAGAAGCGGGGGTTTTTGGCAAGCATTCCTATCAACCCCCACTGTTCCTGCACGGCTCTCTACTCAGCAGGTTACCCCCGCTATGTGGCCTGCATCCATTTTGGTCATGTCCTGGGGTGTGGACTGTGTGTGTGGTGGGGGAAGGGGTGGGTTTGCGGTTGGGTGGGGTGGGTGGGATGTGTGGTGTGTGTGTGTTTGCACAAGTGTGTGTGTGTGTGTATTTTTCCCAGCCCCTGGACTGCTTGGCACTAAGCTCAGTCTCCTCTCCTGGCTGTTTAGAATCATTAATGTTCTCCAAACGGCTCAGTGCTCCCGCATCCTGCAGAGTACAGTGGACTGTAACACATAGCCTGTTGGGAAGCTGATAAAAACCCAGGGAGCTGGGGGATTTGGAAATAGAATCAAAGTCCAGCTTCAAAAAAAGACGGCATTAGATTTTTCCTGCACTGCTCCTTATGAAGATGTGAGAAAAATGGAGAGAAGGAGGAAGAGGGAAAGGGGGAGATGGAAAACATGAAGTTGGTCAGATACGCTTGGTTGACTGTTGGGGAAGTCATATCAGACTCTGTAATGGGAATTTGTGATGGGACCCAGAGATGAGCGAAGAGCAGAAGTCTATTCTCTCTCTCTCTCTCCCTCTCTCTTTTTCACACTCACAGATGGACCTCCAAATGTTTTGGGGGAGGAGGACGCTCATCGTGTTGGTAGCGAGGGTATATTTGGAAGAGAAACAGACAGTGTGGGACATGAAACAGACCACTGTTGTTGCTCTCTGCTGATGCACAAGGGACCATCATGCAGACTGTGGCTTGTTGCTCATCATGGCCACTCATTCACCGCCCAGCATAACAAACTTCAGTCAGAGTCAGGATCATTAGTCTAATGGTTGATTAGATATATTGATTGTAAATAAAGAACAGATTGATCAGGGGGCTCATTTTGTGTACTTTAGGGCTGCTATATTATTGCACCTTTCACATATACTACTGAAACCAGCCAAGTATGGGTAGCTGCAGCCCAATATGGCGACCGGACTATGGCCGAGTGGTTGTGTCAAATGGAGTGGGTGTATGGAAAGCAAATCAGCTAATTGGGCAGATGTGTTGCCACTCAAGACCGTTTTGAGTGGCTGATTGGGCTGCACAACTAAAGTGGCCATCTTTTTCCCTCCCATGATTTTATTTCAAGTAGGATAGCAGCTAACACAATAAATAACTAATATTGATAACCATCTAGTCATCTTGATACACACATACAGTCTACTACTCAATGGGGAGGGCATGAACGTCAAGAACACCTGGACACAGTGCCCTTCACTCCCGCTTGCCAAGTACTATTTTCCTGGCAACAGTGTGGGAAGTAACAGTACGCCCATAATCAGTACTTTTAATAAAAAATAAAAAATTGTCCGTTTTATAACTGAACATTATTACAATTATTTGTGTAAAACGTAGAGTGAAATAGGACTCAGAATCCGGTGGCTTCAAAAGTCCAAACTCTTGTGTTACGGTAGCTCAACAAAAACAACAAATCTAAATAAAACATAGATCAATCAAAACCGTCTAACCGATAACAGAGCCCTTTTGACACACCCACTGCTTTCCTTTCGACACACCCACTCGCCCATACTCCGGTCGCCCTATTGGGCTGCAGCTACCCCCTTCTCAATCCAGCAGGAACCACTAGCAGAAACCAGATTTCCATGTCAGAGGTAGGTAAGGACCCTGGAGTTCTTTTGACATGGATGCTTCTCGGCTGATTTCATGCAAGAGAGTGAAGCTGAGGAATGGACATGTTTGGCAAGGGATAGTGTCATGATGAGTACTGACAGTACTACTGACTAAATACGGTAACAAGAGTTTGGTTAGGCAATTGAATATGACTATGTTCTCTTACCACAGGAACAAGCCAAGCCATGCTGATGTGTCCCGACAGATGACAGGTCTCTGATCAGTGCGGTTATGGGCAGACCTGCACAGCAGCTTCAAAACTCCCCTCTCTACTGATCTGGTGTCAGGGGTCTGGGATGAGAGGATGAGGGTAATTTAAGGCAGGATGAGGTGGGTTACAGAGGGTAATGGCTCACATGGGACTGCCAGGGACACAAACACACACAAACACACACACATACAGAACCCCCCCCCACACACACACACACACACACCAACACACACTCCTACATACTTTGCAAGCACTGCACGTTTGGCCACGCGCTCCCTCTGCCCTCTGACATAAAACAATGGCACCCTTGTTGCTGCTCACAAGGGGGAGTCATTAAAAGTGAACACTGCTGTGACAAACCAGGTGGAGATCAATGGAGGCTGCAGCATACAGGAAGAGATGGCAACTCAATGGAAACACACTCCTAGCTTTGAAGCTGGCACTGTCAGCTACAGCATACCGCTGAACCAGGCGACATTGTAATCATTTAAAAAAAAATTTTTTTTACAGTGAACCCAATGAGCAAGGTGCAGTATAAAGACCTGCAATGCCTTTTAAATTCAGCCTAGAGTTCTTTAGGATATGGTGTCTATTGTAAAAGAGAATGACTTAGCGACCTGGCTAAACAAAGATTATACAGTGTCCAGGATGTACAATGTCAACAAATTAATCAGTCTGATATTCCATGTAAATGTGTAATACTGTTGCCACAAAATTGCTGAGATAATGTTATATCCTTCCTTCTCAAGTGTCTTGTTGTATAAAACCAGTGCGACCAAGCCATTTCGAAACTGGTGTAATGTGCGCCCAGTTTAAGTCTAACCTCCTGTGTGTATAAGCCAAATATTGTCCCCTTCTTCCAATCCACACTCAGGGGTAGACAGCTCCATTACAATCCCCATAGCCGGAGGCATTGTCTCTCCCCAGCCGTCCACTGCACTCTGTAGACGTAAATAAAAGCACAGGTTTTTATTTCAACTGGGGATGAAATATTCATGGCGTATATTTTATTCACAGGCCAAGCCGCTACTGGTACACCGGTGCAGCTCTACAGCTGTTGCAGTCAGGTTTTCGGGAAAAGCTGTGGTTTCTCTCTCTCTGTGTGTGCATTGTTTACATATGCCCTTAAGAGACAATACATTTCACTTCAAAACCTGCAGGATGTATCAGAATATATAAATATCTCATTCATGTGTATGTGGTGTACAACTACCTCCCTCCCCCCAACACACACACACACACACACACACACACACACACACACACACACACACACACACACACACACACACACACACACACACACACACACACACACACACTGTGTTCACAGTCTTTGAAACAACCGCAGAGCGATACAAAACTGTGTTTTTATTCAAGACCTGCATGTATTTAATTCTGTCTTGCGTTTTTAGTTGTTGTTTTGTGGTATTTTTAAGGAGTATTGTCTGGAGAGGGATGTTTTGATACTGTATACAGTCACTCGTATTATCCCGTTTTTAGGAGACTTTACAGGATATTTTCAGATATGAAAGACTGTATCAGGTTATTCACACTATCCAAACAACCATGGGATTTGATTACTGGCATATAACCTCAGTGACTGTAAACAGCGAAGCACTGCAAAGACAAGACTAATAACTGGTGTGTTGTGTTTTTATTTACAATTTAAAATATGACAATTGCTTCTCCACTTGGAAAACCAACGGTATTAATACCCCTGGGAAAACCCAGGAAATGACTCAAATGGAAGCAGAGTAGAAATTATTAACAGTGCTTTTGTAAAGTGTTCACCTTGACTTTTAAAATGTTTTGTTACTTTACGGCCTTATTCTAAAATTGATTAAATTGTTTTCCCCCCTTATCAATCTACACACAATACCCCATAATGACAAAGCAAAAACAGTTTTTATCAAAATTTTTGCAATTTATACAAAAAATAAATGGAAAAAGTTACATTTACATAAGTATTCAGACCCTTTACTCAGTACTTTGTTGAAGCACCTTTGACAGCGATTACAGCCTCAAGTCTTCTTGGGTATGACGCTAGAAGCTTGGCACACCTGTATTTGGGGAGATTCTCGCATTCTTCTCTGCAGATCCTCTCAAACTCTGTCAGGTTGGATGGAGAGTGGTGCTGCACATCTATTTTCAGGTCTCTCCAGGGAAGTTCGCTCTGGTTCAAGTCCGGGCTCTGGCTGGGCTATTCAAGGACATTCAGAGACTTGTCCGGAAGCCACTCCTGCATTGTCTTGGCTCTGTGCCATCACCCCAATCTCGCTCTGGAGCAGGTTTTCATCAAGGATCTCTATGTACTTTGCTCCGTTCATCTTTCCCTCGATCCTGACTAGTCTCCCAGTCCCTGCCGCTGAAAAACATCCCCACAGCATGATGCTGCCACCACCATGCTTCACCGCAGGGATGGTGCCAGGTTTCCTCCAGACGTGATGCTTGGCATTCAGGCCAAAGAGTTCAATCTTGGTTTCAACAGAACAGAGAATCTTGTTTCTCATGGTCTGAGTCCTTTAGGTGCCTTTTGGCAAACTCCAAGTCTTTTACTGAGGAGTTGCTTCCGTCTGGCCAGTGTACTATAAAGGCCTGCTTGGTGGAATGCTGCAGAGATGGTTGTCCTTGTGGAAGAGTCTCCCATCTCTACAGAGGAGCTCTGTCAGAGTGACCATCCGGTTCTTGGTCACCTCCCTGACCAAGGCCCTTCTCCCCCGATTGCACAGTTTGGTCGGGCGGACAGCTTTTTTATTCGGTACAGGCTTCCTTCTTTTCACTCTGTCATTTATTGGGTAGTAACTACAATGTTGTTCATCCATCCTCAGTTTTCTCCTATCACAGCCATTAAACTCTGTAACTGTTTTAATTGGCCTCAAGGTGAAATCCCTGAGCGGTTTCCTTCCTCTCCGGCAACTGAGTTAGGAAGGACGCTTGTATCTTTGTAATGACTGTGTGTATTGATGCACCATCAAAGGGATATTCAATGTCTGCTTTTTTAATTTACCCATCTACCAATTGGTGCCCTTCTTTGCGAGGCATTGGAAAACCTCCCTGGTCTTTGTGGTTGAATCTGTGTTTGAAATGCACTGCTAAGATGAGACTCCCGAGTGGTGCAGTGGTCTAAGGCACTGTATCTCAGTGCTAGAGGCATCACTACAGACCCTATTTTAATTCCAGGCTGTATCACAACTGGCTGTGATTGGGAGTCCCATAGGGCGGTGCACAATTGGTCTGGGTTTGGCCGGGTTAGGCTGTCATTGTAAATAAGAATTTGTTCTTAACTGACTTGCCTAGTTAAAAATAATTGTATGTGTGGGGTACAGAGATGAGGTAGTCATTCATGTTAAACACTATGATTGTAAACAGAGTACGTGTTTTTTGTTAAGCAAGTTTTTATTCCTGAACTTATTTGGCTTGCCATAACAAATTGTTTGAATACTTATTGACTCAAGACATTTCAGCTTTTCACAAGAAAACATGGAAAAAGTCAAGTGGTGTGAATACTTTCTGAATGCACTGTATGTTTGTACATTTATTTGATCAAGCTATGTAGCCTATTAATGAATAAATAAACAAAAATGTTTTTGTTTTTTTGTAATACTAGCCACCTAGCAATATTTTGAAGTTGACTTCAGCTTGCCAGCTAGATAGATTCCCAATTTCCCAACCTCATAATTAGCAACCAAGCCATTTCAGGCTATCAATCAAGTTAGAGTAGCTTGTCTAACTGTAATAGCTGACATGCCTGCTGGCAAGGTTGCTAGACTTTTAAAAAAGCAAGCAATTACTAAATGTACTGAATAAGACTCACATTCCTTTAAATCTTTTACCCAGATTTTTATCAGAGACGCAAAGAAGAATATTGAGTTTCTTACAAAAGAGAACAACCAATCAGGAGGATACAGACAGCTCAAGAAGTATGCTTAGATATGCAGAAAAAGACTTGGTTTAAATGTAATCTGGCACCTTATGATAATATTATGGTATTTGTGTATTAATTATGATACCATGATATGTGCCTGTATTGATGAGGTGTGTTATAATCCCATGTACTGGGTTGAAATTTGGACGTAATATCCTGGGCATGTTAGTGCAGTATATTGTGATGTGTGATATACAACAGTCAGAATGACAATTCAACAGGTGAAGAGGAATGCATAGGTAACCTATGCAGAAAAATAGACTTATATATTTTTACATACATTAGGCATAATGATTATGGCTCTAGATTGCAAGAAAAAGCTGTTTCAGGTTTTAGATTTTTTTTAAATTCTCTTCCATCCCCCCACTCCATCCCCCCGTACTTCGTGACCCCTCTAAAATAACGGGTGCATGACGCCCCTGGACCAGCTGGTCATCGGTGGCACTGAAAACAGAACAGCAGAGCAGCACTCTGCGTAGCATCTCTGATTAGCTAAACCGGTGCAAATGGGCATCCTGTTCTAACAGTGCATGATAATGAGAAGTCTAAATCAATATCAGTGAGGCGAGGGCGTGCAGAAGAGCCCTGAAACAGGGCCAAATCACTGCTCCTTCACAATGGGCTCATTAAAGCCTTAGGTTACTGCAGGCCGTCATCACTGGGATCTATAGCAGCCTGCCCACCCACCCAGACTCTCTCGCACACAGGCACGCACACACACACACACACACACACACACACACACACACACACACACACACACACACACACACACACACACACACACACACACACACACACACACACACACACACACACACACACACACACACACACACACACACACACACACTTGTTCACCCCCACTTCCCCATGATATACGTGGCTATGCGAGGTCATAGTGGTCAGGCTGATACTGATACTCTCCTATGCAGTGGAGGATGCATGCAGAGGTGATGTGGAGGATAGAGCATCCTCTCTGCATGGGGGGTCTTGACTCGGGTTGAATTAAGAAATGAAGGGAATTGGTTGCAGCACCGTGTTCACATCATACCTATTCTGTTCATATTGTGTGAGTTGATTGTGTGAGTTGTTTTACAGCATTTGTGTATGTGACAAGTATGTGAATGAATATGTGTATATGCATAAATCTGTCTGTGTGAATGCCTTTCAGCATGTCACATACAATTGCTAAAGACGTTAACATGGTCAGCCTTAACAGCACAAACAACAACTAGCTAAATGCATTGAGTGAGGGATTTGGCATTAGGTCAGAAAATTATGGGGAGAATGGGAGAGTATGCTCGGTGAAGCTGCCATAAGCCTAATTATTTAAATAGGTTCAGTCTCCTCTGTACAGACGAGTAGCTGCTCCCCGCTTGGAAAAACACATCTCTCTTTCTCTTTAAGTATGTGTGTTGTACAGTATAGTAAAATACTACAGTATAGTAAAATACTGTATGTCTCTCTGTGTGTCTGTGTGTGTGCGTCTTCCTCTCTCCCTCAGTCACGCCCTCTCAGTCTCTCTGTCTGTTTCTGTCTCTATCCTCTACCCTTCCAACCCCCTTCCCACCTCCCCTCTCAGTCCCTCTGTCTGTTTCGGACTCAATCACTCTCTAGCCCTCTATTTTGTTTTTGAGCTTGGGAAACAGTGTGTTGCCTCTGACTTCCATTACGTGTTCTCTCTTCTTTTTTTTAGATCCACTCTCTCCAGTGATTGAGCCTCATTATTGGAATGACATCCATGCTTGTTTACAGTAATACAGGTGCAATATCCTCTGTTTCAGATGCTGGGGAAATCAGTGTGGCACATGGCTGACAACTACCTCTGCTGAGATGTCACGTCCAGCTTGCCTTCCCATCAGCACTGTGTCAGAGAGTTCACCGGTGTTTCTGTATGTGTGTGTGTGCGTGTGTGTGTTACTGTGGGTGTGTGTGTGTTTCTAAATTGTTTTACAACTTCTAAATTGTATTTCACTTGACCCTTTCTTCTGGGAGCCATCGGAAACCCCACTGATCACTGTAACATCAGTGTACTGCAACATATTCTCACTGTAGTAAATGAGAGTTGGTCTTTGTGTGACTCCAGTGGAGGGAGGGAGAGAGTGAGTGGGAGAGTGAGAGAAAGTAAGAGAGAGAGAGAAAGATAGAGCAAGAGCATGTGAGAGAGTGAGAATGAGAGAGAGAGAGAGAGAGAGAGAGAGATAGAGAGAGACTGGAGGAACAGAGAGGATTATGAGAATGTGCTGAGATAAAGTGAAGCGAGAGATCTGAGGAAAAGACAGTCAGAGAACAGAGGAAGAGATGCAGAGAACACGGGAGGATAAAAGAGTGACGGCATACCCCACCATTACAGTACAGACTGTTAGGGTATGTGTGTGTGTGTGTGTGTGTGTGTGTGTGTGTGTGTGTGTGTGTGTGTGTGTGTGTGTGTGTGTGTGTGTGTGTGTGTGTGTGTGTGTGTGTGTGTGTGTGTGTGTGTGTGTGTGTGTGTGTGTGTGTGTGTGTGTGTGTGTGTGTGTGTGTGTGTGTGTGTGTGTGTGTGTGTGTGTGCGTGCGTGTGCGTGCGTGCATATGTGCATTTGTACATGCACGCCTTTGTGTGTGCCTGCGTCTGTGCATGTGTGTCCTTGCTGGTGGATTTTTCATTGAGTGTGTGACTTACATCATACGCAAGGGCACCTTTGAAGTCTATACAGTCCAATCTTGGGTACACGTATCTACCAAAGCCTAAGAAACTCCCTGGTCTCTTGCTACAGAGATAGCATGTTTATATCCACCTATATCTTTGCTTAGGAGCAAAACATTTTTCAAGAGACTATCTTCTTCCAAACACTGGTATGGGCTCATTGGTAGCACAGTTACAGGCCAACAGGCTGTAAATCTATTAACTGGGTGAATAAGGTTATCTCAGGTGCATTGGCTATTCTAATACACACTACAACATTATTGTACACCTGCACCGACCATCACCATTTAATGGACATCTAGCTACATTCATTTTGGGGAATCCTTAAAGAGTGACCACACTTCCTGATTTGGCCTTGTTTTAGATTTGGTTAATTAAGAAACGCTATCGGCCATGACTGAATTCAATTGTGAGTTGGTTTCAGAGTGGGGTTTGATGTTGGTGTCTCGTGTGTGTCCGCAGGTGGGAAGAGTAAGCCAAACTATTTAGCCAATTAGCTTCAGCTGGCTGGTGTGTGACCGTGGCAAAGTTGGTTGGGCTTTGGATACCCTATCTCTGGTGCTAGTTAGAGACTGTCAATAAATTACACAATATAAATGAGACAATATTTTCATGTTCTACACATTTTAGTTCTCATTAAATGCTTTCAATATTTGTATATGAATTTCTACAATTTATAGTTGGTTTGAGGTTTTTATGTCATTTAAATTTGGAGCTATTGGAATTTGTACATATTGTCCCATGTACATTGTGTAATTTACCGATGGTCCCTTACTAGCCCCATAAGGATATCCAAACCAAATTTACCACAGCATTACGATTGGGTCGTGTGCAGCTGCACTCCAAACTGAGGATTACTTGTATGCTGCCAGCTGTGGGCATGTTGACAGGATTGAAACAAACCCAACCTTCACTTACATTGTGATGCAGTCATGACAACAAGCCTCACAAAACTCAGTTTTGGATGATATTGACATTATGACAAAATAAATCCTATTTACACTTTGTAGTCAATTTTGACCGTAGTATATATATTTCTTGACTCATATCGATGCCACATATATTGTTTTCTAAATGAGAAGTTGGTTTTTAGGGGCAGTTGCTCTTTGACATAATCGATAATAGCATTAGCCATCAATTCACATCCTTACTCTGACCAAGCCTTTCTCCTCTTATCTCCTCTCTTGGAATAAAGGTGCTATCTAGAACCAAAAAGGGTTCTTTGAAGAACCCCTTTTGGTTCCAGGTAGAACCTTTTTGGTTCCAGATGAAGTTCTACCTGGAACCAAAAAAGGTTCTCCTATGGGGACAGTTGCAGAACCCTTTTTTTCTAAAGGGACAGATCGAAATTTACTGCGGGGGAGGGGTGGTCCAAAATAAGGGGGAGGGTTGTCCAATTTTTTTTTTGCTTTGGGGAGGGTTGTGTTTGTTTTTTTGGACACGACCAAAAGTTTTAGAACACCTACTAATTCAAGGGTTTTTCTTTATTTTTACTATTTTCTACATTGTAGAATAATAGTGAAGACATCAAAACTATGAAATAACACATATGAAATCATGTAGTAACCAAAAATGTGTTAAAATGTATTTTATATTTGAGATTCTTCAAAGTAGCCACCCTTTGCCTTGATGACAGCTTTGCACACTTGGCATTCTCTCAAACAGCTTCATGAGGTAGTCACCTGGAATGCATTTCAATTAACAGGCATGCCTTGTTAGAAGTTAATTTGCGGAATTTCTTTCCTTCTTAATGCGTTTGAGCCAATCAGTTGTGTTGTGACCATGTAGGGGTGGTATACAGAAGATATCCCTATTTGGTAAAAGACGAAGTCCATATTATGGCAAGAACAGCTCAAATAAGCAAAGAGAAACAACAGTCCATCATTACTTTAAGATATGAAGGTCAGTCAATCTGGAAAATGTCAAGAATTTTGAAAGTTTCTTCAAGTGGAATCGCAAAAACCATCAAGCGCTATGATGTTACTTGCTCTCATGAGGACCACCACAGGAAAGGAAGACTCAGAGTTACCTCTGCTGCAGGATAAGTTCATTACAGTTAACTGCACCTCAGATTGCAGCCAAAATAAATTATTCACAGAGTTCAAGTAACAGACACATCTCAAAATCAACTGTTCAGAGGAGACTGTGTGAATCAGGCCTTCATGGTCAAATTACTGAAAAGAAACCATTACTAAAGGACACCAATAAGAAGAAGAGACATGCTTGGGCCAAGAAACACGAGCAATGGACATTAGACCGGTGGAAATCTCTCCTTTGGTCTGATGAGTCCAAATTTTAG
Organism: Salvelinus alpinus; assembly: GCF_045679555.1. Classification (NCBI taxonomy): domain Eukaryota; kingdom Metazoa; phylum Chordata; class Actinopteri; order Salmoniformes; family Salmonidae; genus Salvelinus; species Salvelinus alpinus. The sequence continues at coordinate 40,015,940 of NC_092108.1, forward strand.
TATTTCAGTTCCAAACTCCATGTCTTTGTGAGATGCAGAGTAGGTGAATAGATGATCTCCACATGTGAGGTTCCCACCGTGAAATATGGAGGAGGAAGTGTGATGGTGTGGGGGTGCTTTGCTGATGACACTGTTAGTAATTTCTTTAGAATTCAAGGCACACTTAACCTGCATGGCTACCACAGCATTCTGCAGCGATATGCCATCCCATCTGGTTTGCGCTTAGTGGGACTATCATTTGTTTTTCAACCGGATAATAACCCAAAACACAACTCCAGGCTGTGTAAGGGTTATTTGACCAAGAAGGAGAGGGATGGAGTGCTGCATCAGATTTCCTGGCCTTCACAATCACCCGACCTCAACCCAATTGAGATGGTTTGGGATGAGTTGGACCGCAGAGTGAAGGAAAAGCAGCCAACAAGTGCTCCGCATATGTGAAAACTCCTTCAACACTCTTGGAAAAGCTTTCCTCGTGAAACTGGTTGAGAGAATGCCAAGAGTGTGCAAAGCTGTCATCAATGCAAAGGGTGGCTACTTTGAAGAATCTCAAAAATAAAATATATTTAGATTTGTTTAACACTTTTTTTGATTACTACATGATTCCATACGCGTTAGTTCATAGTTTGGGCTAAAACGTAACAAAATGTGGAATAAGTCAAGGGGTCTGAATACTTTCCGAAATGCACAGTATGCAATTGTATATGTATTTATGTTAAAAATGGAAATAAGGCTCCAACTTTGTTGTTCAATCCCAGTCACTTTTAAAAAAATCGTTGTGTATATACATATATAGATAGTATTCAGTGCATTCGGAAAGTATTCAGACCCCTTGACATATTCCACATTTTGTTACACTACAGCCTTATTTTGAAAAGGATGAAATTATTTTTTCCCCCTCAATCTACACAAAATACCCCATAATGACAAAGCAAAGACAGGCTTTTTCATTTTTTAAATAATATCACATTTTCATAAGTGTTCAGACCCTTTACTCTCAAGCTCTGTCATGTTAGATAGGGAGAGTCTTTGCACAGATATTTTCTCTCCAGAGATGTTCGATCTGGTTCAAGTCCGGGCTCTGGCTGGGCCACTCAAGGACATTCAGAGACTTGTCCCGAAGCCACTCCTGCATTGTCTTGGCTGTGTGTTTAGAGTCGTTGTCCTACTGGAAGGTGAACCTTCGCTCAGTCTGAGGTCATGAGCGCTCTGGAGCAGGTATTCATCTTTCCCTCGATCCTGACTAGTCTGCTGCTGAAAAACATTACCACAGCATTATGCTGCCACCACCATGCTTCACCATAGGGATGGTGCCAGGTTTCCTTCAGACGTGACACTTGGCATTCAGACCGAAGAGTTCAATCTTGGTTTTAGGTGCCTTTTGGCAAACTCCAAGCGGGCTGTCATGTATTTCTACTGAGAAGTGGCTTCCGTCTGGCCACTCTACCACAAAGGCCTGATTGGTGGAGTGCTGCAGAGATGGTTGTCTTTCTGGAAGGTTCTCCCATCGCCACAAAAGATCTCTGGGGCTCTGTTAGAGTGACCATCGGGGTCTTGGTCACCTCCCTGACCAAGACCCTTCTCCCCTGATTGCTCAGTTTGGCCGGGCGGCCAGCTCTGGGAAGAGTCTTGTTGGTTCCAAACTTCTTTCATTTAAGAATGATGGAGACCACAATGTTCTTGAGGACCTTCAATGCTATAGAAATGTTTTGGTACCCTTCCCCAGATCTGTGCCTTGACACAATCCTGTTTCGGAGCTCTACGGACAATTCATTCGACCTCATGGCTTGGTTTTTGCTCTGACATACACTCTCAACTGTGGGACCTTATATAGACAGGTGTGTGCCTTTCCAAATCATGTCCAATCAATTGAATTTACCACATGTGGACTCCAATCAAGTTGTAGAAACTTCTCAAGGATGATCAATGGAAACAGGATGCACCTGAGCTCAATTTCGAGCCTCATAGGAAAGGGTCTGAATATTTATGCAAATAAGGTATTTTTGTTTTTAAAAAATTATACATTTGCAAAAAAAATATCGCTTTGTCATTTTCGCTTTGTCATTATGTGGTAGTGTCTTTAGATTGATAAGGAATTGTTTTTTATAATCCATTTTAGAATAAGGCTGTAACTTAACAATATGTGGAAAAGGTCAAGGGGTCAAAATACTTTCCGACAATTTTTTTTTACTGACAATTAAAATCTATCAATCAATCCAAACTGTGCAGCGGCCAATTGATGAATGGAAAGAGACACCTGTTACCAAACATCAAAACGTTTAATGACCCTCTGAGATTTTCAAGCCAAGCCTTCTATATTGGTTAAGCTTACAAAGTAGGGAGGGATGTATTATTTTCTGTTCAAAGAGATTGACATAGTTTATTTTTTGTGGTGTTAAACGCAAACCATGGTACGAAAGTGCCCGAAGTAGGTATGCTTTGTTTATTGGTTGTGATGTGCATTGGCACAGAAACCTGTTGCTGGAAAATTTATATAATTATAAATATGGCAGACACATTTTTTAAATCTGATTTCCCCCTTGCTGATCATTTTCTGCAGCCAGCTCTGATGGTAGTCTAAAGAAACATGCAAGGAGAGTGAGCTCATCTATGGTGCTCAGCGAACCCCCAACATTCTGGCTTGTAGCCCTGCGTGGCCTCGACTGTGCCACAAAAGCATGCTGAAGTGGCAAAGTCGATATCCATGTCTATAAACAAAGGGTTGCTACAGTTATTGTTATTTGTGGCCATTAACATTATTTTTTATTTCATTCTGTGAAGGGGGAGGGTGTTCAATGTATTTTACTGTACAAGGAGAGGGTCATGTGGAAATATTTTTAATGTCAGGGAGTGGTACACTTTGATTTGTCCCTAAGAGTGTACAATACCATTCTATCCAGACAGGGTATCTTGAGGAGCCTTCACAGCAGCTAGCCAGCAGCCAGCCTGACCAATGACACTAATGTATCCACTGTCAAGGAGATAGGACGTGACATTAGGGAGGGCTGATCTATGGAACCTGCTGTTGAGTGGGCGGCTAGGTTAGTGATAGCTATATCACTAACCATGATGAGTGGGTGGCTAGGTTAGCGATAGCGTTAGCCATGATCTGATTACCAGCTTGCATTGATGGAGGTCTGGGACAGCCACATCAGCATCACCAGCCCCCAATTCAGGACAGGATGCATGGCCTTCCTTCTCACTACCGGCAAATGCTGGAGAGCAGCTAAGAAGGCATTTATCTTCATGGGGTTATGGGGTTTTCTGTCTCCCTGCATGTGTTTGGTATAAGTTGTGTCCCCATGTTGTCTAGCTAGCAGGCTGACTTCCATCATCTCTAAACGTATTAGACCCAGGGCTTTGTTCTCCTGCTTTTATGCAATGCCATTTATACATTGTGCCAATGCCATCAAAGTTGATCTTTAATCAATGTACAACGATTGTCATGTTAGAATTTTTGATTTCTTTATCTCTGTGTAATTCTGTTTTTTTGTGGTTTCAGATTTCTATTTTCATGTATAAATACTTTTATCTGGGAATACGTTTCAGATTTGAAATTAATCGGGTTTGAATGAATCTTATATAATCTGATAAAGAGAAAATACCATTATGAAGTTAGTTGGATGAATAGGGTCTGACTTACTTGACCTTTTCTGTGTCTGTTGCCACAGCAGGCTGATATCCCACCAGTGCCAGGGCTGACCTTTGTCAAAATGCCCTGATGTCACCCAGTCTGAGGGGAGGGCAAGGCCCAACTCACTTCCCTATAGCTTGTCTAAAAGGTTAGAGACAATTTGACAGTGACAATGAAAGCAATCAATGGCTGCAGCACACACCACACACCAAACCTTAGCCCCTATGCCCTATCCCCTACTCTCTACGCACCACAGTAGATCAGGAAGGATTAGATAGGGAGAAGCAAAAACTCTACCTGGTCTATTAGAGGGCAAGGTGGAGACATTACCATATTGATTATACCTGGCAGAGATAGGTGTTGCATACATGTTTAGACTACTGTACCTTACCCTAAATACACCATTGGAAATGATTAAAAATATAGATGTATAGGAAAAACATGGGATCATATGAAATACATAATCAATTTGCCAATAGAGCCATGCTCTAATTATTTCACTACATTATGGAAATTATATATTATGCCAAAAATATCAAGTGGATTATTTTGAAAATTAAACAAAGGGTTTCCCTTATGGCATGACATGCAGACGCATCAATAAACTCCCAGAACAACAGTGACACCTTTTGGATAAATCACAGAAATAGAGACACAAAAACTGGGTCAACATAATCTGACCAATGATCAACGATCAGTCTGCAGCATTTACAGAAAGACTGGATGGACACTGGATCTCAGATTAATCGGTAATGTCATATCGGATAAGTATGGCCTCTGTACCAAATGATTGATGATCAATTATTGTATATACGGCAATCGAAATGGAGGTAGTATTCAATAATTGGGCAAAAGATCAGAATTGGCTGCCTGTGTAAACGCAGCCTTAGACTTACTGTGCTTCAAATGATATTTTAGGGATCACGAAGCAAAAGTCTTGGAGTTCACTTCATACCTCTTTAAATGTTCCAATTAGGAGTAGATTAGAGCTGTTTTACTGGAGCTGTTTCGGCGGGGCACATTGAGCCCTGTTCCTTTGTGAGAGGAAGCCAGTCCTGTGCTGTATCTACCGGTGCTGGATGGAGAGGCCTAAGACAGCTGGAGATGGGGAAAGTCAGCCATCTGACAAAAGCCTCTAATTTCTCTCTCATTAGAGTCACTCATTCACCCAATGGGTTTATAGTCCCTTGGAGTTACAGTTGTTGTTTTTTTAAAGATTCTCTTCCGTATCTTTTCTATGGAAGTGGATTTCTCTACTGGTGTTATAATCACTGTCCTAAATCCACGGAGGGCTTGTTCACATTATGGGATCATCAAATTGGAACTCAGCATTCAGGAGTAGGCTCTCACACCCTCAGTGATGTATCTATTTTTTCAGAAAATGTAAAAAGAAATATATGCATACAACATTAAAAGAAGCATGAATCGTGTATACAAACCTTTTAATATTTGTAGAGGATTCATGTCTATCGTATGTCATGTTACATGTATTTGAATTTGATGGTGCATTTCAACCTTATGGATCTCCTCTACTCTACTATTCCTGTAAAGTGTTGAGCTGCTGTCAGCTTGGACCTGAAAAAAAGGTAGGTGAAAAAAATCCAAAGAGGACAAGAGGTGATGATGAAACTGATGAAAAGCACAGGGTTCATTAGCATATACAGCTCATATCGTGGCGTCTTCTCACCCTTCTTTCTCTGTAGTAAATAAATAGACTACGGATTGTTTGATTTCAATTTTATTTTATTTTGAAAACAATTATAGTATCGTTAGTCATTAAAGCTGTTTAAACATTTCACAATGCATGCAGCCACATGATTTCAAAAAAACGTTCCTGAGAGGTAAATCACCTTTTAAATTAATATCATAATATACCAAAATATTGAGTTTCTAGCCATGTATTGGGTATTAGAGACCTGCGCCATTTAATGCACAATGTTTGTTTATTTGCATGTGGAGCTCCACAACTGTCCTACCTAATCCAAATCAAATCAAATCAAATGTGTACTAACAGCTTTTATCCAATAGGTGGGGGCATTGTAATAACAAAAAAAGTACCCACTCAGAAAAACCATCCTGCTCTTTTCCTTATTTACCTTAGGAAAGCAGAAATGTTACAATTAATTAGCAAATAACATAGTATATTTTAATTAGCAATCAATATAATACACCCAAATCAATGTTGAAATGTTATAAGTCCACCTGGGGAGTTTTGCCTGGCAACTGACAACTTCCAATTTGTAAGTCGCTCTGGATAAGAGCGTCTGCTAAATGACTTAAATGTAAATGTAAACTGACAACTTCCTAATATGGAGGCCATAAAAAGCCTTACAATCTAAGGGAGTTCACCAAGTTCACAGTGGCTCAGTTGGTTTAAAAAATATATATTTTAGTGTTTGACGGCAATGTTGTTTTAACAGCAGGTTTAGTCATTGTAACTAATAAGATGGCCTGGCTAGAGAGAGAAACAGTACAGGACACAGAGATCACTGAGAACAGTATGCACAACCCAGCAGCTAGCACATTTGGTTCCTTGGAATTTGTTGCAACGTAGGTTTTTGGTTTCCCATTGGTTCTGTGAACGAAGCCACAAGTTTCCTGACCGGTGAAAAATATATATAGAACGGAAGTGAAAATATCACCTGTTCTCGGGAATGTTAAAGCTGCAATATGTGACTTTTTGGGCTACCCGACCAAATTCAGATAGAAATATGAGTTATAGCTTTGCCATTCTTATTGAAAGTAAGTCTAAGAAATGGTAGATCTGTCTATGTGAGCTAATTCTATGTTTTGAAGCTGGTTTGTACACCAGCATAAACTGAAATTAGGGGAACTATTTACATTTTTGCAACCAGGATATGGCGGAGCGATTTCTAAATAGTGCAAGCTTACATTTTTTGTTTGCAGGGAGGTTCTGAGAACGTTTTATTATGGTTCCCTGAATTTTTTCCTGGGAGGTTTTATTAACATTCTGAGAACAGAAATTATAGGTTATTTGAAGGTAATTAAATAACTTTTTGGGAACATGTTTCAATAACAATGCACACTTAGTTTAACTGTTTTTAATTTCAAGCACAGATTCAAATTCATTTGTTTAGACATTAATCATGCAAAAACATTATTTTGTTAATGTGGCACGGCATCAGTAAGATTCAAAACTATAATCTGTTCTCTATCTATGGAATTAGTCCACGGCGCCACTAGAATGGACCTACTGTAGCATTTTTTTGAACGTTTTCTTAGTGTTCTGAGAACATGACTTTAAATAGAACCATGAGGAAACCTCTAGAAACATTATGCGGAAGTACTGAAATTTCTCTTAGCGTTCTCGGAACAATTTGAGAATATTACTCAGAGGAGGATTGGCCACTGGCAATTCTGGCAAATGCCAGATGGGCCGGACAATTTTTCTGTTGGGTGGGCTGGTCGAAATTGACACACACACATTTTTAATAAATATATCAAATGAAAAAATGAAAAAGGTGACATGGCCGGAGGTTCATGGGCCTGTTAATTAAGATTTTTGTTTTAAGATTTTTTAGCAATTTCTCTGTTAATCTATAATGAGCCTGGGTGATCAGTGAGCAACGGTCGTCCCCCTACCATGATGGGCTTGGCTGAGTTGAGGTCACGCAAGCTCACATTCAAAATAAAACGCAGCATTAGCCTAGAGACCTGCTCCGATTCTGTTATCAGTTAGACAGCCAAGATCGTGGATCGTAAAAAAATGAAAAGGGTGACTATAAACATAGAAAGAGGGATACCTAGTCAGTTGCACAACTGAATGCATTCAACCAAAATGTGTCTTCCGCATTTAACCCAACCCATCTGAATTAGAGAGGTGCAGGGGGCTTCCTTAATCAAGCTGCCTGGGGATAACTGCCTTGCTCAAAGGCAGAACAGATTTTTCCAGCTTGCCAGCTCGGGGATTCGAACCAGCGACGTTTTGGTTCCTGGTCCAATGCTCTTATTAACCACTAGATTACCTGCTGCCCGTTCTACATTGTCACCGCAATGTAGGGCGGCTAAACCCATGTTTTGGTCAAACAGTAAAGTGTATTATCCTCATGATTCCTGTAATGAAAGTGGGGTCCTGCCCCTGAGCCTGTTTCGCTGTGGCCTGCTGCTGTATGAGCGAACCACTCTCCTCTCTCCCCATGTGATGGCGAGAACATTTTGTTCAGATCGTATAACATTTCAAAATGCAATTGTGGGAAAAACACTGCTTTGGAAGGTTCATCCCCTTGTCCTTGTCTAAGCGAGGAGGATCTCAGCTTTCTGTAGGTATAATTTGTATTCCTCAACTACCAATATTCAGGTCAATAGCAACTATTTTAAAACCAAGATATTTGATATGGCTTTGAGATATGGAGTGGCGCGAGCTCGAAATGCGCACCGGCCATTGCAAGGGCATAGGCCTATAGGTCTCATGGGTAGTAGCTTCCAACTGCCTTTCTTTAAGGACATTCAATTTACTGTTACTAGCAGTGGAAATTCTATTTAGAGTTAGTGATCTAATTAATGTGTTCGGAGTTTACACTTCCTCAGGTGTTGAACCCCAAAGTAATTATCCTATGATAGTTGGTGCACAAAAAGATGTATACAATTCAACTCAACTGAACAAAAGAAAAATATGGAAATTCTGGAGTCCTATTTTGACAGTAAAACTTAGCAAAATTCATGACAATCATTGGATTAGGTTGTACAAAATAACTTTAGTCATGCATTCCTGCTTGGACGTGTTAGATGAAGCAACGTATTTCTTGAATACCTCAGTAGTCTATTTATTACACTTCTTAATAAAGTACTATGAATTACTTTATACAATGATTACTCATGATTTGGGTCTGATGGTGAGTTGGTGGCAAGCGCAGTGATGTGGGCTCGTGTGGATAAAATGCCAGGCCGAATTATTGTACCAGTCCGCCCCTGACATTACTTTAAATAGAGGCATGAGGAAACCTGTAGGAAACTTTATGCTGAACAGTGGTGTAAAGTACTTAAGTAAAAAATACTTGAAAGTACTACTCAAGTAGTTGTTTGGGGTATCTGTTCTTTACTTTACTATTTATATTTTTGACAACTTTTACTTCACTACATTCCTAAAGAAAATTATGTACTTTTTACTCCATACATTTTCCCTGACACCCAAAAGTAGCCTACTCTTTACATTTTGAATGCTTAGCAGGACAGGAAAATGATCTAATTCACACGCTTACAGTATCAAGAGAACTGGTCATCCCTACTGCCTCTGATCCAGCGGACTCAATAAAGACATGCTTTGTTTGTAAATCATGTCTGAGTGTTGGAGCGTGCCCCTTGCTATACGTAAATAAAATAATGAAAAGAAAACTATTTTAGCCTACTTGTGGAACAGTGCAACATGAAATAGATACATAATAAACGCTAACAAGACCGACTTCAAATACCAACATCAATGTGAAAGTAACCAGAGCATAAAATAGCAGACAGTGAATGCAAACTATGCCAGATAAATCCTACACATGCATTGAAATAAAATACACAAATCAAATGATTCCTTAGGTCTACAGTCGACAAACAAACTCGACCATGGAATGAAGAAAATCATGAAATACAAAAGGAAAAATCTAGATTAAGGCCGTACCCTTGATTCAGAAACTCCTCGGGAACAGGCGTGTAACTGAATGGACAGTGTCTCTGTCTACTAGCCTGCTAGAATTAGGCTATGTAGTTTGTGGGCAGTTAGCATTTTTTTTGTGCACAGTTGAGTAGCCTACAATGCTTATACAAAAATCACAAATTGCCACTCATATAAAAAAGGTTGGCCACCCACTGCTATAGGCTATATGAAGCCCCCCTTGTGGAACGGCGAATACAGTGTACTATGACAGTGTCATTGTCCACCGAAATGTCATGTTTCATGTTGCACAACTGTCATTGTCTTTGAAGCACTTTGGGGGAAATGCTCTAAATAGCAATTTCGCAGAGGTGGGACCAAGTCATTGTTTTACAAGTCACAAGTAAGTCTCAAGTCTTAGCACTCAAGTCCCAAGTCAAGTCCCAAGTCAAGACATGTGCTCTTCACCAAATGTAATACCATTTCATATTTTTAACAAGAGTAGTATATTACATTTACGCAAATCATGAATGCTTTTAAAAATATCTATATATTTATTACTTTACACACTCTGTGTGGTTACAGTAGGCTAACGTATGTCAATGGCTTTAGGAACAGCAGTAACATCAGGCAGGATTTAGGCAACCAACTGCCTAGCCAGTTGTAGCTCAATCTTGGGTGCAATGATCACGTTCCCGCACTGACTGACTATGTGGAGTCTTGTTGATTTAACGTTACGTTGCCTACATGCTACACTAGTAAAGTTATACATTATATAGCTGTCGGCTATATTAGCCACGACTCACCGTTCTCTGTGGAGCTTCAAATGTCGAACAAAGTTGGAAATTGTTTGCGCCTCTGTCTGTAATTTTCTTCCCACATGTTTTGCAAGTTGCAATCCGTTTTTTGTTGATACAGCACCGTCTTTATATCTGAAAATAATAATTTGGGGTATCATCTTTCCAAGGGATCCATCTGAATTCACCCGCCGACGTTCCTCTGCACTGCCACGCACAACTTTTACTCAGCTGGCACAATTTGATTGGCTGCTGTCCGATTCAAACTGTAATCCATTAAATGAAGAGTTGATGCCCTGCACACTTTTTTTAATAGCATCATTTTTAATATTTGGGCTTGGGGAGGGTATCAAGTCAGGTCGAGTCAAAATGCTCAAGTCCAAGTCAAGTCACGAGTCATTGGTGTTGAAGTCAAAGTCGAGTTGCAAGTCATCATATTTGTGACTCGAGTCTGACTCCAGTCCAAGTCATGTAGCTCGAGTCCACACCTCTGCCAAGTTGTTTAGTTGTGTTTATTTTCATACCAATAGTCCTACATGAAACCAAAATTGCACTAGCCTACTGGGCGAATGAATAAAAATAACAATTAGGCTTACAGCTATCCCAACCAACATTTTAATAGCAATAAAACAGCTTTTGGTTTCGAATGGTTACCAAAAAGGAGGGCTTCCCACCTCCCAATTAAGTTAACCCCTGGATATCAGATTAGAACAAGGATTACAAGGCTGACTTCAAGTGCATCAAATTCAAAGCAATTGGCACACTGCCTAAACAGCTGACCAGAGAAGCAAATAGTACTGTTTTCTAAAAGTGACAGAAAAGGTGCACAGGCTGGCAGCTGCTTTCCGAACAATGCTCCATGTGTTCATAAAGCCAGCCTTCACGATAAACAGCCGTTGCATCTAAATCGGGATCTAAGTCTTCTGTTTGTTGCACTGTTTGTTGTTGTTGCCTACCCATATGAGGCCCATGGGTGGGTGGGTGGGGGGGGGGTAAAGGCCCAGTGCACTACTTTTGTGAAAATAAAAGTTTTTCCAAAAATAATAATTTTTTTTTTTTTTTATTCTTCCGAATTTTCAGCACCCTTACTTCCCGCGGCTATGCATAGAACAAAGATCAATGAACACAGAAAAGAGCAATATACAGTAGGTACCTAATGTACAGTACCTACATAAGATACAGAACAAAGGCTAGATATAATAGTTGAACAATGAACAGCAGGGAAGCCTGAATACAGAACGAGAACATTGAGTCACATAGGGCGGAGAACAATTGGCCAAGCGTCGTCCGGGTTATGGGAGGGTTTGACCAAGGTAGGCCGTCATTGTAAATAAGAATTTGTTATTAACTGACTTGCCTAGATAAATAAAGGTTAAATAAAAAATGTAATTAATCAAATTGAAAGCAAAGTACACAGAACAATGAACAAAACCCGGCCACTGAGCAATTAGATGATTACGTCAGTGCCCCAGCTGTGTTCAGTGAAGTCTCCTTCTATTGGGCCACGGGCTGGAACAGCCATGTACACAACACAGCACACATAGTCAAAGTATCCAACACGCACACACATACGGCATCCATATTAGGAAGTCCCTCAGTTGTCAGACTAAATTAGTTTTGTCTAACAACTAAGAGACTTCATAATGTGGATACTATACACACATCGAAACTGAAAGATACAGTACATGTAAGGCTTTATTTTGCAGGCGGTAGCTCTATAAGTTCAAAGGTGTGTGGGAAATATTTGAGCTATTTTTACTATCACTATCATAATTATTTGAAACAAATAAAATGAAATGGGACGTTTATTTTTTATGTGTACAGGCACCAAAATCACATTAGGCTACTATTGTTCCATGCACGTATGGGTAGTGTGTGTCACTGCTGGATACACTGCGTTTTCCACCATCAAAATGAATTCCATAACCAGCTGCATTACTGCTAAAACCAGCTTTTGGTTGGTCTTAAATATCCATATCAGCGCTGCCTGAAAATAGCACTTTGGATCATGTTTTTAAAGGACACACTTCAAATATTTCCACCACTCCCATCTGCGCGGAAGTGAGCTGATATAAGACAGGTAAATAGCAGAACCTAGCGTTAGGGCTGAAAATTGCCAATGCGACAGTTTTTACATGATGAAATTGCAAACTAACCGTTTGACACTAGCACAGCCTTAACGCCATATGAAAATAGATCCCATACTGTACACAGTATCACAAATATGGACATGCCTTTGTGCAAGCACACATTAGCAAACCTGCGAGACGCTCTATTTTAACAAATCTAACACAATGCTAAATCTAAGTGCAGACGGTAGTGCTAAAATGTTCAGGGGTGTGTCAGAAATAATTTAGCTAATTTCACTATCACAATTATTGGCACATTTCCTGGCGCTGGCGCAAAATGGCTGGGTTTTGATGAACGAACACGTTGTGGGCGTGTCGAGGATTCGCCCCTCACTGGCCAATCAGAACGTGCTCCATGGCGAAACATGTGGTTGCTTCAGGTTGTCTATTTATGGTCTTTTATGTATTGCCTTGGAATCGACGCCAATTCCAAAGTTAGTCCGTTATAGTTTGTTAAATGGCTTACAAAAACGAAATGACAAAATGTAGACCTATTGCATCTTTGCTAAATAGGTTAACTTGAACCCATTTCCAGTCCACATTGTTCTAAGTAATTGCATGAATTCAATAGCATTCACACTGATATAGGGGCTAGGCCTATTTTAAATTGCATTATGGCTGAGCATGGACATACCAAAAGTTATCAATAAGCAAGATTCAATTCATTGTTGATAAGGCCTAAAAAGAGAACGAATCAATTCTATTCAAATTCTAAACAAAACGAAAACACAACTTGTTTTAAATAGGCTATGTCACACTTACAGGCACCATCATTTCTCCCCGTGGGCATATAATATTAAAACAATGCAGACTACATCCAAAATGGGACCTGCATGGCTAAAATAATGTGGGCCTGCCTACAATGCATAGATAAAAAGGAAATATCAGCTCACTGTTTAACTTCTCTCAAACTTCATATTTGAATAAAGCTTTGATGATTAAGATTTATTCCCTTGCAGTCTCAGGAGCCGAACCCTTTCTCGACAGTTTTGACTACTTCGCTATTGTATTGGGCAGATGAACAAAAAAAGAAAAATCGAGAAGAGAGGAGGCTATGCTTGGTTCATAATCAAATAAAACAAAAATGGAAAAAAACATACGTTTTATGTTTCTAAATACGAAGTATACAGACACCAAAAGCACATTAGGATACTCTTGTTCCATGTTCATATGGCTAGGCCGCATTTCAGCTGTCAAAATGTATGCCATAACCAACTGCGTTACTGCTAAAACCAGCTTTCGGTTGGTCTTAAATATCTCTATGAGCACTGCCTGAAATTAGCACTTTGGATCACGTTTTTCAGGACACACGTCAAATATTTCCAACCCGTCCATCTGAGCGCTAGCGAGCTGATATAAGACAAGTAAATTGCTGAACCTGGCATTAGGGCTGGAAAATGTCAGTGCACCAGTTTTTACAAAACGAAATTGCAAACTTCTGTGTGTTTGTCGCCGGCGTTGACTTAACGCCAGCCAAAAATAGAGCCCACAGAGAGACATGTATGCACGCACACATACTTATGCACACACGCACACTTTATTGTGAGAGTACCATAGTCTCTCTGATTAAGGATCACTCTGGTTGAAAGAAAGCAGATACTTAGAGCTACTCTCATTTACCAAGAAAAAAGCATTTGATTGCAGGCTGCCTCAGCCAAAGAGCCCTTACGATATGCAAGTGGCTAGTTTCAATATGGTTCCAATACTTCAGATCCAGCCTGTAAACATCTTTCATCGAGCTTTCTCATCAGAAGTGCACTCTTGAGATAATTGGCGCAACATCCTTTTGGTGTTGTGGGAATTTCAAATATTGGATGAAACGCAAATTGTAAATGATGTTTTTCAATTGAATTACTTTGTTCATGGAGCTATAGTAATGTTGGTGCAGGGGAGGGATAGGAATTAGGCACCGGTCATGTAGAGTCATGTCAATCAATCGTCACAAGAGCTACAGCTGCAACTATTAACATATCCGAGAGTTCATCAAATGCTCAAGGCTGTCCTCACTTTTGGATGCAGTACTATGTCAACACATACTGTACCTCTCCAGAATAGTCTCTTCCCACAGCTGCTGTGGAGTGCCGTGAGGCTGGTAAGCGAGAATAGTCCAGAAAGCCTCTATGAGCTCACAAACATGTTGAGCCAGTGGCCATGATACTGTGTGGAACTAATGGAGCAAAAACAACAGATTCTTGGAATCAGTTGAACCAATCAATCGCCTTGGCCGAGCAAGGTTATGATCACGGCCTCCATCCATCCGTACCCATCCATTCATTACCACTGTGATGTTTTACTTCCTCTTCAAGTCAGTGAAACAAACAAACATGGCCGCCTCTCCCACACCCGAGGCTTCCTTGCTTCTTCCCTGTTGTCTTCGGAGAATGATCAACAAGCCAATGAATAATTGATGGTGATGCCACTCCAGGAGGTGCAGCCCCTTGTCTTATTAATACAGCGTCCCCGGCATGGAAATTGCAGCTTGATAATTAGTGTTGATTCCAGGGTCGTGAACAGACAAGTCAAGTCACGCTCAAGGATAGTGAGTTTTTTCCCCTCATGCCTACGCTACTGTGCCAGCAATGAACATTTGCATTTGAAGCCACATTTAGGGTCGGAGAGAAGAGGAGTTACAGAAATTCCTCTGAACTATGGCTGTCCTAACAGACCCCTGTTATAGCCAACTACAGCATTCAGTTCTGACTACACTGAGTGATAGTCTCTAGTGTCAGCTCTATCCCCAGTCCACATACAGTCATGGGTTGTGTTTACTATGAAAGATCTGAGTGAAAGGTGTTTCATTCCAGACATCAGGATGGGATTGCCTGAATATCAATGCTTTTCACAGTAGTAAATAGCGTTTGTCTTTTTCTCGCCATTTTACTGTTATTAATGACCCCAAACTACTGCCACTAATATCTGAAATAAATCTTTGGAATATTGTTAAACTCCCGCTGAGAAGTCTATCAGCGTCTGCAGGTGGGTGGTGACTAGAGAAGGTATAGTATAAAAAGACGAATTTCTCTCATCTTCTATAAACGGCACTGTTAATAACTTTCAGGTAATGCAACTTCCAGGGGATTGCCATGGTGATGCCATGGCAACAAGGATTATTACTGAACGAGGTGGACAAGGTCTGCATCAATTAAGGACATTGATTTAGCAGAGTGTTTGGCACATCTAAATCCACCTAAATGCTATGTGGGTGTAAGAGGACTTATTCAAAAGTGCATCCAAGAAATGTATGTGTAGGGTACAAAAAGTAATGTCCTGAAAAAGAACAAGAATAACCCAAACATGTTGAATGCTCCTACACTTGTTGAATGCTAATGTTGTTTAACGAAGTGCAATGTGTCAAGACAATGGTTTTCCTAAAATACAGTAGACACACTCTATTTTACATTCTGTTTACAGCTAATGCATTCACAGGTTTGTACAAACGTACATGACCCAGTATTAACATTGGTGGTAAGAATAATCGATCGATTATAACCATGGATCCATTCACTTGCCATATATTAGTCATTAGGGTGTGACATGGCTTAGTCAATAACAGAGCCAGTGTATCATCCTACATCCTGCAGTCCTGGCTCCTCCAGATGCTGTCTGAGAGAGGCAGTTTGCTAAAGGTCAGGGGGAAACAGAACAGCAGGGTCCTCACATGAACCACCAGCTGGACTAACCTCCTCTGACAGGGAACTGTCACTCACTGCATGGGCCTCCGGTTCCCGGTCAATCGCATACCAAAGGGGGGGACAGGAGTGTCCACCTTGAACTTAAATCTAGGCTAGATTTAATTGTGAGTATGTGTCTCTGTATGTGACCATGTGTGATATATAAGGACTAACTACAATGGTTATATGTCACTATTTCCACATATTCTAATGAGACCATTTTGTGACTATTCAAGGAGTTGATACGTAGAATTGGTGAAACAGTCAGTATCTGCATAGCTTCCATCTTTAACATACAGACATGTAGACAGTTCTGCTCCAGAGGATGTGATGCTGAGTGGGTTTGATGAGGCAGAGAGGTTGTGAAGAGGGGTAATGAGGTAACTGAACCTGAAGATGAGTGAGTCTCTGGTATGCTGTCAGTCACGGTCTGATGCAAGCCAATGGATAGTCTTTGAAAGGGTGAGCAAGGAGGCTGAGCTTCTGATGGTTTACATGAGGTGATTTACATGAAGGGGTTTAGTTTCACATTTAACATTAAACATGGTAACAAGTAGAATGTAAAAAATAATAATATGATAATACGATCTACAGGTACTTTTTCCTCATCAGAAACTTGATCAGACGAGCTATCTATTTCCTATTTCTTGTCACAACCGGGTTAGACAGACAATGATGGCTGCTTCAAATGTTAGGACCTCTAGTACCCATGGTTCTGTATGTATTCCCTCCACCACCGGAGCCTTGGACTTGGATGCTTACCAGACTATGTCTGACGTCCAGCAGATTGAACAGGCTCCACAGTTTGTTGTTGTGAGGGTGTCTGTATGAAGGAATTACAGGTGAGTGGGTGGAATTGCCCTCAGGCTGGACTGTGGTCCATTGGTCTAGGTCTAGGACGGTTCAAAAAGGCCTTAGTGAAAACAGAGGAAGAGGATAACACACTGTTATGGGTCCGTGTACTTTAGACCTTCTCTGGTTATTACACATCTCTTCGTCGATAACGGCTATTATCTTTCTCCACATCGTTTATATCTTTAAACAGCATGGTGCCACTGTTTCTGTTGCAGATGGACTGTACTTGTGTTTCTATTAATCATGCGGATAGCCCTACACTCTGTCTCGCAATTTCTTGAATGCATGTATGTTACTGTGTTTGCTTGATGCTGTAAGTGTTTGAATATGAATGTGTGCCTTTCCGTATCCTGAGTGAGCCATGTTTCCGTGAAACAGAGAATGTTGCAATCTCTGATGTCTCTCTGGAAGGCAACTCGTGCCCTAATTTCGTCCACCTTGTTATCTAGAGATTGGACATTGGCGAGTAATATGCTAGGAAGCGGTGGATGGTGTGCTCGCCTTCTGAGTCTGACCAGTAGGCCGCTCCGTCTGCCTCTCCTGCGCGACTGCGTTGTTCTGGGTCAGCTTCTGGGATAAGATCGCATGTCCAGGGTGGAGGTCCGAGCAAAGGATTCGCTTTGGGAAAGAAGTATTCCTGGTCATAATGATGGTAAGTTGTAATCGCTTTTATATCCAATAGTTCTTCCCGGCTGTGTGTAATAACACTTGAGATTTTCTGGGAAAACAACGTAAGAAATAGTACATAAAAAAAACGAATAATTGCATAGTTTTCTAAGGACCTGAAGTGAGGCAATTCCCACATTCTCAAAAATAGGAATGTTGTTTAATTCTCCAATTTTGGGGATTAGGAGTGTTGGCAAGAGAAGGTCTTTGTTCTCCCAGAGATTTCTTTCCCTCCATATTCCATGGCAGCAAAGAGTTTCTACCAGGAATTTATTGTAAAACCTGAGGTGGAAGAGAGAGTGGTAGAGGGGGGAGCCAAGATATACACCCAAAAGGGCCACATCGTGACAACATAATCCTGTTCTTTTTAAAATGTATTATGTATCATCCCATGCCATGATTCCTTAGTAAAGGAGAACAGATATGTAGTTATTAGTAATGACCTGTTACGGCTGTCGTCGGGATGAGACCAAGGTGCAGCGTGGTAGGGCGTACATTTTGAATTTATTAAATGAACACCAAAAGAAACAAGAAAGATTAACGACACGTAAAGTATTGTAGCGCTAAACCAGCAACTAACAAAAACAAGATCCCACAACAGAAGGGCTGCCTAAGTATGATTCCCAATCAGAGACAACGATAGACAGCTGCCTCTGATTGGGAACCATACTCGGCCAAAAACAAAGAAATAGACAACATAGAATGCCCACCCCAAATCACACCCTGACCTAACCAAATAGAGAAATAAAACGGCTCTCTAAGGTCAGGGCGTGACATGACCACACATTACTGTGAAATGTGTAAAAGAATAAAGTAAAAATATCACTCACATATTCCTGTCCTGTATGGTCCCTTAGAAATGGGTAGTTGGCCACAAATGATGTACTGACGTCGGTATATTGTCTGCTTGTAGGGTACCTTTGAAAATAGTAAATCAATGTTGTGTTCAGTTACAGCATAACACATCCCATGACTACATACAAACTCACATGATATGCCAATTGATAAACTTACCAGGTATATGTGCAAATGGTATCAAATAAAACTTGGATGATTTGGCTCCTCCACTTGGACTGATGAGTGGGAGAGTGGAAATCATCACTCTGTTGGTTGAGTTTACACTGCAGGACTGTGGGGAACTCAGGAAGGGTGATATTGTGGGCCACAATTTTGTGTTGGTTGGTGGATGGTGGTTGGTGGTTGTTGGCTGGTAGGTGGGGCTGGTAGCAAATTGTGGTCTGTTGGTCTTGTTGGAGAGAGCTGAGACATAGAAGCATAAACGTTTACATGGTTTTGTTCTGTCGTCACAAATACAAAGCAGATTGTAAAAAGTATACAGCAAGAAACAAGGTATGAATTCTTGTTATGGTATTACAAGTTCATTAGCTTTGTTGTACAAGGAACAATTATACCGAGATCTGTATATTAGAAAATAGTTGATAATTACCTCACAGTTACATACTTTCTTCAATTTCCAATTAATTTAACAAATTGAACTTGAGTTTTTATGACAGGAAACAGCTGTTCGGTCATCCTGTTGTTCAAGCCCATGAGTGTCTCACCATCGATGATTTGCCCCAAACATAACACTTTGTATTCAGGACATAAAGTTAATTTCTTTACCAATTTTTTTGCAGTTTTACTTCAGTGCCTTATTGCAAACAAGATGCATGTTTTGGAATATTTGTATTCTGTACAGGCTTTCTTCTTTTCACTCTGACATTTAGGTATTGTGGAGTAACTACAATGTTGTTGATCCATCCTTGTCACGACTACCTCCGAAGTTGGTGCCTCTCCTTGTTCGGGCGGCGTACGGCGGTCGTCGTCAAACGGATTTCTAGCTGCCACCGATCCATGTTTCTTTTTTCCATTTGTTATGTCTTGAGTGTACACACCTGGTTCCCATTAAGTTATTATTATTTCCCTATTTAACCCTCTGGTTCCCATTATGTTTTGTGCGTGATTATTCCTGGTTTGTGTTAGTCGTTTGTGTTAGGGTTTGTTATCCCTGCGTGGATTATTTTGGCTGATTTATTTTTTCAGAGTAAAGTATGTTATTTTACTCAGTTCTGTGTCCTGCGCTTGACTCCGTCCTCACCTCTGCACAACTGACATATGACAATCCTCAGTTTTCGCCTATCACAGCCATTAAACTCTGTAACTGTTTAAAAGTCACCATTGGCATCATGTTGAAATCGCTGAGCGGTTTCCTTCCTCTCCCGCAACTGAGTTATCTGTATCTTTGTAGTGACAGTGTGTATTGATACACCAACCAAATTGTAATTAATAACTTCACCATGCCCACGTAACAGTACTCTTCTTGCGTTATGTACAATCATCAACACAAACTCCAACTTGTAGCACCAGTCATGGAGATTTATTCTGATAGAAACAGCACAAAATTGCACGTCATGCAATGCATGGCTCACCATTC
This sequence comes from Salvelinus alpinus, assembly GCF_045679555.1. Taxonomy (NCBI): domain Eukaryota; kingdom Metazoa; phylum Chordata; class Actinopteri; order Salmoniformes; family Salmonidae; genus Salvelinus; species Salvelinus alpinus. Next base: position 40,035,722 of record NC_092108.1, read on the forward strand.
AACTCTGCACTCACGCACTGTACAAAATATACGAACCCCCCCACCAACAGACACAGTAAGTTGCTTGCTAGCATTAGCTGGAATTCTCTACAACAAAATGCACAACAAATATGCACAAAAAAGCACTGCATCTTATCTGTGATGTTCTAATGACATTCACAAACAAATTGATATAAATTGTACATTCAAATCATCACTTGGGAGTATAAAAATCACTTTTGACATACAGTGCTTTGCAACCAACAACTTACTGCTGGTTTGGTGCTTGTTCACTGGGATGATTCTAACTGAAACATCTTCCCTCGTAAGCAAGCCACGCAAACCAGCCAATAAGTTGCCATGTTGAGTTAGGTAAAAGGCAAGGCAAAACTCAAATCAATAACCCATTGGCTTAACAATAAAGTGGCAAGGGGAATCACCAATATAACCCTGTAACACTCCCCCCTACTGAATTCCACTTGCAAACAAAAATAATGCAAATATAAAACTGCACTGCGCAAACATATGAGGTACAAAGACACACAACACATGTACAGAATAATCCAGAGAAAAAAGTATATATATTTTATACTACCTAATAGAGAAGGTAAAGAGAAACTAAAAGGTAAAGCTGTGTATATCGAGGATTCAGACCCTGCATTTAAACAGTCACTAAATATTCCAGTCATTAGACTATTCTCCACGAGAATTAGAGTGAAAAGTGGTTGATCAATCCCCTTAGCCCTCATAGGTAAACATGCCTGTTACATGCCTGTACACTCAGTGACTTTAAAACATCCAGGTAATAAAATAAACCACCATAAGAGACTTTATCATATCCGTCACATTACCATCCTGCAACCTCTAATCATGGTCACAATGATGTAAAAACAAAACAAATAAAATATGTCAAAACCATTTGTATTTGTATTTATTATGGATCCCCACATGCCAAAGCAGCAGCTACTCTTATTGTGGTCCAGCAAAATTAAGGCAGTTTATACAATTTTAGAAACATTACAATACATTCACAGATTTCACAACACTGTTTGCCCTCAGGCCCCTACTCCACCACATATTTTCAGTACTGAATCCATGTGTATGTACAGTGTGTGTGTGTGTGTGTGTGTGTGTGTGTGTGTGTGTGTGTGTGTGTGTGTGTGTGTGTGTGTGTGTGTGTGTGTGTGTGTGTGTGTGTGTGTGTGTGTGTGTGTGTGTGTGTGTGTGTGTGTGTGTGTGTGTGTGTGTGTGTGTGTGTGTGTGTGTGTGTGCGCGTATGTGCCAATGTTAGTGTTGCTTCACAGTTCCCGCTGTTCCATAAGGTGTTTTTTAATCTGTTTTTTTAAATCTAATTTCACTGCTTGCATCAGTTACTTGATGTGGAATAGAGTTCCATGTAGTCGTGCCTCTATGTAGTACTGTGTGTCTCCCATAGTCTGTTCTGGACTTGGGGACTGTGAAGAGACCTCTTGTGGCATGTCTTGTATGGTATGGTATGGTATGCGTGGGTGTCCGAGCTGTGTGCCAGTAGTGTAGACAGACAGCTCGGTGCATTCAACATGTCAATACCTCTCATACATTGACCCTCTGTTCACACAATAAGCTTTCTTCTGAATCAGCTTTCTGCTAATTCATCATCTCAATCAGTCTTGACACTGGTTTAAATAGTCTTTCTGCCCTTGACCTAATAGAACCCAGAGTACCTTCAACTGCATAAGGAGTGACAGCGTTGTGTACTGTGGCAATAGTGGGTCTGTCAATACAGTCAGTGCGTAACTGATCAAGTAAGGAATGGTCCGAGTTTGGTAGGTCAGTGCGGATATTGTAACAGACTGGTCAATTAGCTCACTCGCTACACTGCTACGATCTTGGTCAGATTCTTGAAGACTCTCTGATCAAGGCAGACCTTCCAGCTGCAGTATATCTTCCACAGAATCCAAAGGTGGAATATCCCAAGCATCCAAGGATCACACATCACCCTCCGGGCTTGTGTCACCTGTTCCTTCAGAAGGCAACTCCGACACCCACACTTTTGTTCTGTACTCAGCATCATCAGTGTCCATGGCAGCTGAGACCACAAGGCCGTCATTCATGTCCTCAGACTCTGTTAATCCAGACATGTCTGTTCCATCATCAACGGCAGCATGGGGAAGAGGAAGAAAGTTGTCTGGCATTATCAGGTTGCGATGTACCGTATTCTTCTGTCCAGTGGAGCTGTTCTGAATCTTAAAAGTGTGATTGTCAGCATTCATTCCAGTGACAAGGTAGACAGTATCCTCCCAACGGTCAGCGAGCTTCCGCTTTCCTCGCTCCCCCTTGTTAGCCAGCAACACTCGATCCCCAATCTCCACTGGTGCTCCTCTGACTCTTCTGTCATACAGGTCAGCATGCCTCTTCAACTGCTTTGCTGCAGATGCCTGTGCTGTATTCATGGCTTCTTTCAGATCTCTCCTCAAGGACTGAACAAACTTGTCATAGTCGACAACTTCTGGGTTCTCTATGACAGAGCCAAAGACCATGTCAACAGGCAGTCTTGGCGTCCTCCCAAACATTAGCAGGAAAGGGGCAAAGCCTGTGGTCTCGTGGATTGTACAATTGTGCGCAAACGTGAGGGACTTCAGCGTCTAAGGTCATCTGTGCTTTGCTCTCGTCAGCAGGGCCCAGGTCATGTTTCCCAACATCCTATTCATCCTTCCACGGGACCCGTTCCCTATCAGATGGTACAGCGTGGTGTGAGACGTCTGAACACCTGCAACACTCAACAGTTCGGCTATTAGAGAGCTCTCAAAGTTGGCTCCCTGATCTGAGTGTATACGGCAAGGCATCCCGTAGACACAGAAACTGATGAGCTACAGACTTAGCAGACTGGTTTGGACACAAGGCATGAGACAATTTGGTAAAGTGGTCAGTAACAATGAGCACATCCAGGGACTTGTTTGAAGAATCTTCTGCAGACCAAAAGTCTATGCACACTAGTTCAAGAAGCTCAGTTGTTATTATGCTCTCCAGAGGAGCTCTTGCTTCTGGATCAGGAGTTTTGCTCACAACGCATCTCCTGCAGGACTTCACATATTCCTTTTACCTCCCTCTCCAGGCCATACCAGAAGAACCTCTGTCTTGTCAGGTAGACTGTTCTCTGTTGGCCCTGGTGGCCAGCTTCATCATGGACACACTTCAACACCATTGCTTTCATGGAGGCTGGAACCACATACAGATACGTTTTCCTCTTTGTAACCACATTCTTCGAAACACGATACAGTACACCCATCTTCATGGTAAACTTGTCCCAACGCGTCCACCAAGAGTAGAAAGGGTTTGTTGAAGTTGGGATGGGCCACAAAAACCTGGTCCAGTAAGGCTTGCTTTAGCTGGAATAAGGCCTGTCTGCATTCTGCTGTCCAGTCGGCAGCCGTCAACTTCCTGACAGGTGAGCGTCGCCCCTTTTTCCAGTGTGGATCCTTGTGTCCAGTTGTCAATCCAAAGGGAAGCTTTGCGATGGTCGAGCAACCTTCAATGAACTGTTGTTAATCACCATCCCAAGGAATGACCTCAATTTCTTCTGAGATGGAATGTCAGTGCCATCTTCCATCAGATCAGATTCTGTCACTCCTGTAATGGCCCTCACCTTCTCAGGGTCTGTAGCTACACCATCCGCACTAATGATATGCCCCAGAAAGTTCACAGGCCTCTGCATAAAGTGACACTTCAGGTTGTGAGCTTTGAGACGCTCAAAAAACATTTCCAGGCGCTGTATAGCCAGATCTTCAGCATAGACCAACACGTCGTCAAGGTAACACAGCACGCTAAGAAAGTTCTGATCCCCAAAGATGTTTGGCATCATCCTCATAAAGGTTGCAGGACTATTCCATAACCCCTGTGGCATATGGTTGTATTCGTACAACCCAAATGGCAATGTAAAATCTGTGAATCTCTGGTCATCCTCATGCACTTCCACATTATAGTAGCCAAAGGTAAGGTCCATTGTCGATAAAAAGACATTGGGTGGGCGTCTTTGATGGTGCGAGCATTGAGCAAACGAAAATCAGTACAGAGTCTTAGGTCTCCAGACGTCTTCCAGACAAGGACAAGGGGTGAGGCGAACTCACTACTAGACTTCCTTATGATTTCACATTCTTCCATCTCATTCAACGCTTGCTTGAGCATCTCATAATGATTTGGTGAAAGGCGTCGGGATGGCATCCGAATGGGTTTCTCATCACTCAGTTGAATGCTATGAAGACATCCAGTAGCTTTTCCACAATCCAACTTGTGCCTGGAAAAGATGGACTGGTACTTGGCTATGAGCTCGATGAGTTTCTTCTTACCAGCAGGAGACACTTGACAGGAGTCGACGTCAATATCAGTCAAACCTAAGTCACGTAAGACCCCAGGACTGCTTCAACTGTCAGGTCCGTCAGTTGAGTATAAAAATCACTTTTGACGTACAGTGCTTTGCAACCAACAACTTACCGCTGGTTTGGTGCTTGTTCACTGGGACGATTCTAACTGAAACATCCTCTCTCGTAAGCAAGCCACGCAAACCAGCCAACCCTTCTTTGCGAGGCATTGGAAAGCCTTCCTGGTCTTTGAGGTTGAATCTGTGTTTGAAATTCACTGTTCGACTGAGGGACCATAAAGATAAGTGTATGTGTGATTTACAGTGATGAGGTAGTCATATTTTTTTATGTTAAACAGTATTATAACACACAGAGTGAGTCCATGCAACTTATTATGTGACTTGTTAAGCAAATGTTTACTCCTGAACTTATTTAGGCTTGACATAACAAAGGGGTTGAATACATTTTGACTGAAGACATTTCAGCTTTTCGTTTTTTAATGAATTTGCAAATATTTCAAAAAATATCATTCCAATTGGACATTATGGGGTATTGTGTGTAGGCCAGTGACACAAAATCTACATTTAATCCATTTTAAATTCCGGCTGTAACACAAAAAAGTGTAACAGAAGAATAGCTTAATAGTTTTTTTCCTTGCAACACAAATTCTTGCAGTTTACCATCGCACCACCAGGGTGTGGTGCTTCACCTCTAGAGCCTGTACGTCCCGCGGCTATGCTTGCAGAATCAACACAATTTTGGCCAGAAGCTCTCAAAACCTGAGCGGCGCAGCGGTCTAAGGCACTGCATCTCAGTGCTAGAAGTGTCACTACAGACCCTGGTTCACTCCTTGAACTTGCTTTCCAACTCTCACTGCACCTTGTTTCAGTGTCGTCTGGGTTAGGGGATGGTTTGGCTGGGGTAGGCTGTCATTGCCTGGTTAAAACATTATAAAAACTGAAACAGCTGAGCATTAAGACCCCTGAGCATATTTAGCCCCTAAATAAAAACACATTTGCTTTTAGATTAGCCCAGGTGGTCTGGAAGGACAGGGAGTGAGAACAGAGAACAGCTCTGTTCAGATCCATTGTCTGATAGCGCCATCTCTGCCACGCAGTAGACACACACTTCCCCCCTGGCCTTTCCCTGGCGCTGCCACCCAGTTCAACTGTTTACCTTTTAGTTTTTTGTGCACATTTTTTTTTTTATTATATATTTTTTTCAAATCCATTTCACATTATGAATTCATAAATCATGTACCCGTAGGCTGAAAGAAATGAGAGAATGTGTCACGTGTGCTTCCTCTCCAGCCTCTAGGTCACCAGGCCGCTCGTATACGGCGCGCATCTGTCACCAGCGTTCCGTGCGTTTGTGTATAATGACACTCACCTGGACTCCATCACCTCCTTGATTACCTGCCCTTTCTATGTCACTCCCTTTGGTTTCTTACCCAGTCGTCATTGTTTCTGTTTCAGTTTCATGTCTGTGCGTTGTTCTTGTTTCTTGTTTTGGATTATGTTGCGTTTACTTATTAAAACACTGTGTTTAACACTTTTTTGGTCTTCACTGTTATTCTACAATGTAGAAATAAAAAACCCTTGAATGAGTAGGTGTGCACAAACTTTTGACTGGTACTGTATATATTTACAAAAATATATATTGGGGATTGGAAATGATGCAGACAATTACATTGATGAAAGCTACAGTTTATTGGCCATATTAAAGCTGATCAAAAAAACATTGGCAGTAGAATGGGTTTACTGAAGATCTCAGTGACTTTCAACGTGGCAGCGTCATAGGATGCCACCTTTCCAACAAGGCAATTAGTCAAATTTCTGCCCTGCTAGAGCTGCCGCGGGCAAGAGCTGCTATTGTGAAGTGGAAATGTCTAGGAGCAACAAGGGCTCAGTCGCAAAGTGGTAGGCCACAAAAGCTCACAGAACGGGACCACCGAGTGCTGAAGCGTGTAAAAATTGTCTGTCCTCGATTGTAACACTCACTACTGAGTTCCAAACTACCTCTGGAAGCAACGTCAGCACAAGAACTGTTTGAAGCTTCATGAAATGGCCGAGCAGGCGCACACAAGCTTAAGCTCACCATGTGCAATGCCAAGCGTCGGCTGCATTGGTGTAAAGCTCGCCGCCATTGGACTCTAGAGCAGTGGAAACACGTTCTCTGGAGTGATGAATCACGCTTCACCATCTGGCAGTCCGACAGACGAATCTGGGTTTGGAGGATGCCAGGAGAACGCTACCGGCCCCAGTGCATAGTGCCAACTGTAAAGTTTGGCGGAGGAGAAATAATGGTCTGGGGCAGTTTTTATGGTTCGGGCTAGGCCCCTTAGTTCCAGTGAAGGGAAATCTTAACGCTACAGCATACAATGACATTCTAGATGATTCTGTGCTTCCAACTTTGTGGCAACAGTTTGGGGAAGGCCCTTTCCTGTTTCAGCATGACAATGCCCCCATGCACAAAGCAAGGTCCATACAGAAATAGTTTGTTGAGATCGGTGTGGAAGAACTTGACTCGCCTGCACAGAACCCATGACCTCAACTCCATCAAACACCTTTAGGATGAATTGGGACGCCGACTGCGAGCCAGGCCTAAACGCCCAACATCAGAGCCCGACCTCACTAATGCTCTTGTAGCTGAATGGAATCAAGTCCCTGCAGCAATGTTCCAACATCTAGTGGAAAGCCTTCCCAGAAGAGTGGAGGCTGTTATAGCAGCAAAGGGGGACCAACTCCATATTAATGCCCATGATTTTGGAATGAGATGTTTGACTAGCAGGTGTCCACATACTTTTGGTCATGTTGTGTATTTCTCAATATTGGCCACCATTAATTGGATATTTGAGTGATATAAAATACAAGTGAACTATACCTGACAAGTATGAGTTGTTTAGGTTCATTTCCCCTTCTTTGTGGGCTTTGCCTGTCAAGCAGCAGAAGGGCGCATTTGCTGATGGTGTTTGCTTTGCAAGCTATCGGTAGAAACTTTGAACAGCTGGCTAAACATAGTGGTGAGTCGACCTAATGTACTTTTTTCTCCAATCAATGTAAGCCTACCTAGTGAAGTTAGCTAACATTATCCCCTTTTTAACGTTATTCAATCATGTTTAATCACAATTGCTGACAGGTATGATAGGCTACATTGATTAAAGGACCACGTTCAAATTGGCTCGCTTGTTAATAACTGATCACGTCGAGCAAGTTAACAAGCTAACTTTCAGGGGATAAACTAGATGGCTAAATCTAAATATTGTTTGATTTACTTGCCATCTGTAGTGGTAATAACAGTAGTCCGACTGACAGCTTTACCAGGATGAGGAACTGCCAAATCAACAAACCCAACACAAAATGTCACCATGTCATTGGATTTAGATTAAAAGTCAATGACTTTTAGCAAATCCAATCAATTTTCCACGTTGATTCAACGTCATCTCATTGTTTTTTGGGGTTGAAATGATGTGGAAACATTGTTGATTCAACCAGTTTTTGCCAAGTGGGTGGTAGCTAAATATGCAATTTGAATGACAAATTGCATGTTATATGATGCAGGCCTGTGAATATAATGAATGCCTTGTAACGAGCCTTCAGAGCACCTTTTACTCTATAGTCTGAATACGCTCCTAAGTAAACACAAAAGGAAGAAAGGGCTGAACGCATTAGAGATGGACTGCTGAGAAAGAGAGACGGACATGAGGACCTGACAACCCTCACTGTATGGTGCTTTCCTTTCTTTCACTGTCTCTTAACGCCTTCCTCTCACCCCTTAGACTCATTAACAGCCAACCGCACTCACCGCCAGTGTCAATATAACCAACAACCTTATTTTCCAAAAGTTCGCTGCAGGATAGAAATGTACTTTCCCTTTCTCTTCCTGCATGCTGAGTCTTTCTTTGCCTTTCATAAAGATATCATTATTATTTTTTGCAAGGGGTTGTAGAATTGCTGAAGCCACTTTCTTCGTGTCTGCTCATACAAATAAAGATTTCCCCTCCATCTTATTGCGTACAGATTTAGGTACCGTCAAGCAGTGCCTTTCTTTACCTAACGCAGAACGAAAGGAATTAATCAAATGTGAACCAGAATGTTTTGCCCCTGCGGAAACATGGTGTAGTTTGAATTTCATTGTAGAACAGGCCTATGCATAAAATGCATCCTCCAATTGCAACGTCTGCCTTCAGTATGCCCAGACATATTGTCTCAAGAACATTTTCCATTTTTAAAACCCCCAAACACCAAGTTAAGGCATACCTTATTTCAAAATAGACCATCAACACTGTCAATTGTGAATTTTAATTCTTCACTTTTTGCCGCCGAAATGTCCACAACTGCATGCTAATCATTTGATCTCAATCAGTTTCATGGGAATATTGTCACGCCCTGCCATAGAGAGCCTTTTTATTCTCTATTTTGGTTAGGTCAGGGTGTGACTAGGGTGGGTAATCTAGGTTGTTTTATTTCTATGTTGGCCTGGTATGGTTCCCAATCAGAGGCAGCTGTTTAGCGTTGTCTCTGATTGGGGATCATATTTAGGCAGCCATTTCCCACTGGGTTTTTGAGGGATCTTGTTTATGTGTAGTTGCCTGTGAGCACTCCATAGCTTCATGTATTGTTTGCTTTTTATTGTTTTGTGCGTTTCATGTCAATAAATTATGTGGAAGCCATATCACGCTGCGCTTTGGTCTGAATGTTCTTACGACGATTGTGACAAATATGCCTTTAGAGCTTCTTGAATGACTGTTTTGTGAGGGAATTAAGGCAGATGGTGGTTAACAAACTATTGGCCTTTCTTGAATGCATATTTTGTTTCAATCAAAACATTTATCCTAACTGGTGGCGTTCGTTTTCGAGTTTTGGCTGCATGAAGGGAGAAAAATGACTATTCAGCTTCAGACAAGTAATGACTGAGGATGTATTTTTGGTGTATCATATTATAGGCTTACTATGCTACAGTATATGCTATTTCAACCCCACAAAAATCATATGGTCCTGACGACATCAGCAGCAAAGGCACTTCAGGCATGCGCAGACCAGCTCGCATTACCGTTCCAGAAGCTGTTCCAGCTGTCACTGAACAGTGGGATGATTCCAGACTTATGGAAGAAGTCGCTGATTGTCCCAAAACCTAAACATCAGGCCAAAATAAATGAACGATTTGTACAAAACAAATTCTCCCTGGTCTCTCATTCCAATTAGACCCAAACCAATTTGCCTACTGCGCCTCCTAGGATGTTGATGACGCGTTACTGGTCATGCTGAACACTATCTATGACCATTTAGAAAAGGCAAATAGCCTAGTGAAAATTGTACTCATTGACTTCAGTAGCGCGTTTAACACCACCGAACCCCACCTACTCGTGGATAAACTGGTGAATTTAGGTGTCAACTCTCTACTGATCAAGTGGATTAATAGTTTCCTTGTGAACCATACTCAACAACTCCCCAATAACTTAACTATTTTAAGGGCTTGTAAGGATTTCATGGCCTCGCCTGGTTTACCCACTACTTATCTGATAGAGTTCAGTGTGTGAAATCGGAGGGCCTGTTGTCTGGACCTCTGGCAGTCTCTATGGGGGTGCCACAGGGTTCAATTCTCAGGAAGACTCTCTTCTCTGTATACATCAATGATGTCGCTCTTGCTGCTTGTTGGTGATTCTCTGATCCACCTCTACGCAGACGATACCATTCTGCATACTTCTGGTCCCTCTTTGGACATTGTTAGCTAACCTCCAGACGAGCTTCAATGCCATACAACTCTCCTTCTGTGGCCTCCAACTGCTCTTAAATGCAAGTAAAACTAAATGCATGCTATTCAATCGATCACTGCCCGCACCTGCACACCCGTCCAGCATCACTACTCTGGACGGCTCTGACTTAGAATACGTGGACAACTACAAATACCTAGGTGTCTGGTTAGACTGTAAACTCTCCTTCCAGACTCACATTAAGCATCTCCAATCCAAAATTAAATATAGAATTGGCTTCCTATATCGCAACAAAGCGTCCTTCACTCATGCTGCCAAACATACCCTCGTAAAACTGACCATCCTACCGATCCTCGACTTCGGCGATGTCATCTATAAAATAGCCTCCAACACTCTACTCAACAAATTGGATGCAGTCTATCACAGTGCCATCCGTTTTGTCACCAAAGCCTCATACACTACCCACCACTGTGACCTGTATGCTCTCGTTGGTTGGCCCTTGCTTCATACTCGTCGCCAAACCCACTGGCTACAGGTTATCTACAAGTCTCTGCTAGGTAAAGCCCCGCCTTATCTCAGCTCACTGGTCACCATAGCAGCACCCACTCGTAGCACGCACTCCAGCAGGTATATCTCACTGGTCACCCCCAAAGCCAATTCCTACTTTGGTCGCCTTTCCTATCAGTTCTCTGCTGCCAATGACTGGAACGAACTGCAAAAATCACTGAAGCTGGAGACTCATATCTCCCTCACTAGCTTTAAGCACCAGCTGTAAGAGCAGCTCACAGATCACTGCACATGTACATAGCCCATCTGTAAACAGCCCATCTATCTACCTCATCCCCATACTGTATTCATTTATTTATCTTGCTCCTTTGCACCCCAGTATCTCTACTTGCACATTAATCTTCTGCACATCTTCATTCCTGTGTTTAATTGCTATATTGTAATTACTTCGCCACCATGGCCTATTTATTGCCTTACCTCCCTTATCTTACCTCATTTGCACTCACTGTATATAGACTTAAATGTTTTTCCTTCTCTATTATTGACTGTATGTTTGTTTACTCCATGTGTAACTCTGTGTTGTTGTATGTGTCGAATTGCTATGCTTTATCTTGGCCAGGTCGCAGTTGCAAATGAGAACTTGTTCTCAACTAGCCTACCTGGTTAAATAAAGGTGAAATAAAATGTTTTTTCAAAAACAGTAAGGTCTACACTTGTTGTATTCGGCGCATGTGACAAATAAAGTTTGATTTGATTTTAACTCGGGCTCTCTACATCTAGAACGGTGAATACAGGATCCCCTCAAGGTTGCGTACTTTCACTGAGACTGTACACAAACGATTGTCAAGCCTCTGACGCAGCACAAGCATTTTTTAAATGTACAGATGACACCGCTGTTGTGGGTTTTCTCCACCCAGACCAAGCCTATCTTCAAGGTTTTGACAGAGAAAGGCAAAATTTGTCCAGTGGTGTGCAGATAACTTTCTTGAAATAAACATTAAGAAAACAAAAGAGATGGAACTTGATTTCAGAAGGGAAAAAACTCCACTACCCCCTAAGAAGATCAATGGGGAATCAGTTGATAGAGTGACCACATATAAATACCTGGGAATCGAAATGGACAATAAACTGAAATTCAATGACTGTGCCTTCGTAAAGACAAAGACATTGCATAGAACATTTGTTCTATAAATCTGACCTGCAGAATGTGCCGTCCTTTGGTCTGGCGTGTTCTGAAACATGCGAGTGCAAGACCAAATCAAGCTTCAACTTGGTTAAGACGGCGGGAAGGATAATTGGTATAGATCAGCCATCAACCTGCACACAAAACTCATCGAGACATTGATTCAACTATGATCTAACTACTAAACGAGCACCATTATGAGAAGTGATAATCTTCTATAATAATAAGTGATGAGTAGGATTATTAGACATAGGCAACATAACTTGATGAGAGTTATTTTGTGACAGCGTGGGAGGACATGACAGTGTGGGAGGCACGCTGTGGAATCATGTAGTAACCAAAAAAGTGTTAAACAAATAAAAATATATTTGAGATATGAGATTCTTCAAATAGCCACCCCTTGCCTTCATGGCAGCTTTGCCATGGAAGGCAATTCAATTAACAGGTGTGCCTTCTTAAAAGTTAATTTGTGGAGTTTCTTTCCTTCTTAATGTGTTTGAGCCAATCAGTTGTGTTGTGACAAGGTAGGGGTGGTATACAGAAGATAGCTCTATTTGGTAAAAGACTAAGTCCATATTATGGCAAGAACAGCTCAAATAAGCGAAGAGAAACGACAGTCCATCATTACTTTAAGACATGAAGGTCAGTCAATATGGAAAATCTCAAGAACTTTGAAAGTTTCTTCAAGTGCAGTCGCAAAAACTATCAAGCACAGGAATGGAAGACCCAGAGTTACCTCTGCTGCAGAGGATAAGTTCATTAGAGTTACCAGCCAAATTGCTGCAAAGAAACCACTACTAAAGGACACCAATAAAAGAAGAGACTTGCTTGGCCAAGAAACACAAGCAATGAACATTAGACCGGTGGAAATTTGTGCTTTGGTCTGGAGTCCAAATTGGAGATTTTTGGTTCCAACCGCCATGTCTTTGTGAGACATGATGTGAGTGAACGTATGATCTCCGCATGTGTATTTCCCACCGTAAAGCATGGAGGAGGAGATGAGTACTTCCGGCGCGGACAGAGATGGCCGCCTCGCTTCGCGTTCCTAGGAAACTATGCAGTATTTAATTTTTTTATGTGTTATTTCTTACATTGGTACCCCAGGTAATCTTAGGTTTCATTACATACAGTCGGGAGGAACTACTGAATATAAGAGCAACGTCAACTCACCATCATTACAACCAGGAATATGACTCTCCCGAAGCGGATCCTGTGTTTTGCCTTCCACCCAGTACAATGGATCTGATCCCAGCCGGCGACCCTAAACAACGACGCCGTAAAAGGGGCAAACGAAGCGGTCTTCTGGTCAGGCTTCGGAGGCGGGCACATCGCGCTCCACTCCCTAGCATACTACTCGCCAATGTCCAGTCTCTTGACAACAAGGTTGATGAAATCCGAGCAAGGGTAACATTCCAGAGAGACATCAGAGACTGTAACGTTCTTTGCTTCACGGAAATATGGCTCACTCGAGAGACGCTAACGGAGTCGGTGCAGCCAGCTGGTTTCTTCACGCATTGCGCCGACAGAAACAAACATCTTTCTGGTAAGAAGAAGGGCGGGGGTGTATGCCTTATGATTAACGAGACGTGGTGTGATCATAACAACATACAGGAACTCAAGTCATTCTGTTCACCTGATTTAGAATTCCTCACAATCAAATGTCGACCGCATTATCTATCAAGGGAATTCTCTTCGATTATAATCACAGCCGTATATATTCCCCCCCAAGCAGACACATCGATGGCCCTGAACGAAGTTTATCTGACTTTATGTAAACTGGAAACCACACACCCTGAGGCTGCATTCATCGTAGCTGGGGATTTTAACAAGGCTAATCTGAAAACAAAACTCCCTAAATTCTATCAGCATATCGATTGTGCTACCAGGGCTGGTAAAACCTTGGATCATTGTTATACTAACTTCCGCGACGCATATAAGGCCCTCCCCCGCCCTCCTTTCGGAAAAGCTGACCACGACTCAATTTTGTTGCTTCCAGCCTACAAACAGAAACTAAAACGGCAAGCTCCCGCGCTCAGGTCTGTTCAACGCTGGTCCGACCAATCTGATTCCACGCTTCAAGATCACGTGGATTGGAATATGTTCCGCATTGCGTCTAACAACAACATTGACGAATACGCTGATTCGGTGAGCGAGTTCATTAGAAAGTGCATTGACGATGTCGTACCCAAAGCAAAGATTAAAACATTCCCAAACCAGAAACCATGGATTGATGGCAGCATTCGCGTGAAACTGAAAGCACGAACCGCTGCTTTTAACCAGGGCAAGGTGACCGGAAACATGACCGAATACAAACAGTGTAGCTATTCCCTCCGAAAGGCAATCAAACAAGCTAAGTGCCAGTATAGAGACAAAGTAGAGTCGCAATTCAACAGCTCAGACACAAGAGGTTTGTGGCAGGGTCTACAGTCAATCACGGATTACAAAAAGAAAACCAGCCCCTTTGCGGACCAGGATGTCTTGCTCCCAGACAGACTAAATAACTTTTTTGCTCGCTTTGAGGACAATACAGGGCCACTGACACGGCCCGCTACCAAAACCTGCGGGCTCTCCTTCACTTCAGCCGAGGTGAGTAAAACATTTAAACGTGTTAACCCTCGCAAGGCTGCAGGCCCAGACGGTATTCCCAGCCGCGTCCTCAGATTATGCGCAGACCAGCTGGCTGGTGTGTTTAAGGACATATTCAATCAATCCTTATCCCAGTCTGCTGTTCCCACATGCTTCAAGAGGGCCACCATTGTTCCTGTTCCCAAGAAAGCTAAGGTAACTGAGCTAAACGACTACCGCCCAGTAGCACCCACTTCCGTCATCATGAAGTGCTTTGAGAGACTAGTCAAGGACCATATCACCTCCACCCTACCTGACACCCTAGACCCACTCCAATTTGCTTACCGACCCAATAGGTCCACAGACGACGCAATCGCAACCACACTGCCCTAACCCATCTGGACAAGAGGAATACCTATGTGAGAATGCTGTTCATCGACTACAGCTCAGCATTTAACACCATAGTACCCTCCAAACTCGTCATCAAGCTCGAGACCCTGGGTCTCGACCCCGCCCTGTGCAACTGGGTCCTGGACTTCCTGACGGGCCGCCCCCAGGTGGTGAGGGTAGGTAACAACATCTCCACCCCGCTGATTCTCAACACTGGGGCCCCACAAGGGTGCGTTCTGAGCCCTCTCCTGTACTCCCTGTTCACCCACGACTGCGTGGCCATGCACGCCTCCAACTCAATCATCAAGTTTGCGGACGACACTACAGTGGTAGGCTTGATTACCAACAACGACGAGACGGCCTACAGGGAGGAGGTGAGGGCCCTCGGAGTGTGGTGTCAGGAAAATAACCTCACACTCAACGTCAACAAAACAAAGGAGATGATTGTGGACTTCAGGAAACAGCAGAGGGAGCACCCCCCTATCCACATCGACGGGACAGTAGTGGAGAAGGTGGAAAGTTTTAAGTTCCTCGGTGTACACATCACGGACAAACTGAATTGGTCCACCCACACAGACAGCGTTGTGAAGAAGGCGCAGCAGCGCCTCTTCAACCTCAGGAGGCTGAAGAAATTCGGCTTGTCACCAAAAGCACTCACAAACTTCTACAGATGCACAATCGAGAGCATCCTGTCGGGCTGTATCACCGCCTGGTACGGCAACTGCACCGCCCACAACCGTAAGGCTCTCCAGAGGGTAGTGAGGTCTGCATAACGCATCACCGGGGGCAAACTACCTGCCCTCCAGGACACCTACACCACCCGATGTCACAGGAAGGCCATAAAGATCATCAAGGACAACAACCACCCGAGCCACTGCCTGTTCACCCCGCTATCATCCAGAAGGCGAGGTCAGTACAGGTGCATCAAAGCAGGGGCCGAGAGACTGAAAAACAGCTTCTATCTCAAGGCCATCAGACTGTTAAACAGCCACCACTAACATTTAGTGGCCGCTGCCAACATACTGACTCAACTCCAGCCACTTTAATAATGGGAATTGATGGAAATTATGTAAAAATGTATCACTAGCCACTTTAAACAATGCCACTTAATATAATGTTTACATACCCTACATTACTCATCTCATATGTATATGTATATACTGTACTCTATATCATCTACTGCATCTTGCCATCTTTATGTAATACATGTATCACTAGCCACTTTAAAACCTTTTCTCAATAGGGGGGCGCTATTTTCACTTTGTAAAAAATCGTGCCCAAATTAAACTGCCTCGTACTCAATTCTTGCTCGCACAATATGCATATTATTATTACTATTGGATAGAAAACACTCTCTAGTTTCTAAAACCGTTTGAATTATATATGTGAGTAAAACAGAACTCATTTTGCAGCAAACTTCCTGTTAGGAAGTGAAAAATCTGAAATCGAGGCTCTGTTCCAGGGCCTTCCTATTAATTTGCCTGAAATCTATGGATCTACATGCACTGCATACGCCTTCCACTAGATGTCAACAGGCAGTGAGAGGTGGACTGGGGTGTCTAGCTTGATCTGAGGCCGAACAAGAGCTTTTGGAATGACGTGTCTGGAATTTTCATTGTCTTGGAAGGCGCGAGAAGGAACCCCAGGTTGCGTTCTGAAAAGCTTTCGGTATAGACGTTAGATATCTCCGGCTCTGATTTTATTTGATATATGTGACAAAAACATCATAAAGTAGTTATTTTAAACCGAGTTATATCAGTTTATTGAACGTTTATTGCGATTTTCGGCATTTTCTTTTCTTTGCGTTATGTGAAGTTGGGCACATTTGCGCCACATGGCTAGCTTTGGTTGCTAATTCGACAGGAGAAGAGGACATTCTACAACCAAACAACGATTATTCTGGACAAAGGACAACTTGTACAACATTCTGATGGAAGCTCATCAAAAGTAGGAACCATTTATGATGTTATTTCGTATTTCTGTTGAAAATGTTTAGTCATATTTTCCGCCCTTATTTTGGGCGCTGTCTCGCTATAACGTAAGCTGTATGTCGTACTAAAGTTATTTTTAAAATTCTAACACAGCGGTTGCATTAAGAACTAGTGTATCTTTCATTTGCTGTACAACATGTATTTTTTAGTAAAGTTTATGATGAGTTATTTGATTAGATTAGGTGACTCTCCAAGATTTCTCCGGACAATTTGGTGCATTTTGACTACGTATTCACATTGTAAAACCACGATTTGTACCGCTAAATATGCACATTTTCGAACAAAACATATATGTATTGTGTAATATGATGTTATAGGACTGTCACCTGATGAAGTTTGTCAAGGTTAGTGAATAAATTTATATCTTTTGCTGGTTTTTTCGCTATCGCTACCTTTGCGGTGAATGAATGCGGTTGTGTGGTTGGCTATTGTAGTAAGCTAATATAATGCTATATTGTGTTTTCGCTGTAAAACACTTAAAAAATCTGAAATATTGGCTGGATTCACAAGATGTTTGTCTTTCATTTGCTGTACACCATGTATTTTTCATAAATGTTTTATGATGAGTATTTAGGTATTTCACGTTGCTCTCTGTAGTTATTCTAGCTGCTTTGGTGATATTTGTGATTGTAGCTGCAATGTAAAACTATGATTTATACCTGAAATATGCACATTTTTCGAACAAAACATAGATTTATTGTATAACATGTTATAAGACTGAAGTTGTTTCTTGGTTAGTGACTAATTATATCTTTATTTGTTTGAATTTGTGATAGCTACCTATGCGGTAAAAAAATGGTGAAAATATGCAGTTGAGTCTTTTGCTATCGTGGTTAGCTAATAGAAATACATATTGTGTTTTCGCTGTAAAACATTAAAAAAATCGGAAATGATGGCTGGATTCACAAAATGTGTATCTTTCATTTGGTGTCTTGGACTTGTGATTTCATGATATTTATATGCTAGTATTTACTTGTGGCGCTATGCTAGGCTATGCTAGTCAGCTCCCGGAGCCGGGATTGTGACCAAGTAGAATTAAACTATGCCACTTTATGTTTATATACCCTACATTACTCATCTCATATGTATAGACTGTACTCTATACCATCTACTGCATCTTGCCTATGCCGTTCTGTACCATCACTCATTCATATATCTTTATGTACATATTCTTTATCCCTTTACACTTGTGTGTATAAGGTAGTAGTTGTGGAATTGTTAGGTTAGATTACTTGTTGGTTATTACTGCATTGTCGGAACTAGAAGCACAAGCATTTCGCTACACTCGCATTAACATCTGCTAACCATGTGTATGTGACAAATACATTTGATTTGATTTGTTATGGTGTGGCGGTGCTTTGCTGGATGTCATCACTCAGGCCTCCGAGGGTGTAGGGCTCCCTGTCCCAGAAGGTGTGATATGTCACTCGACCAGAAGTGTCGCCACATCCTGGGCTGAACAGAGAGGCGTCCCCCTGAATGACATATGCACAGCTGCTACCTGGTCATTGCCCTGCATGTTGTCATGACTGTCATGTGAGGATCACAATGGGTCAGATCAGCTTGGCAATGATTGACAATAACCATACCTTCTCTCACCCACAGAAAAGGAGAAAAGGGAACTGGGCTGATTTGACAGTTCACACCCTGTTGTAAATTACAAGGGGGGGGGGGGGCTCTTTCTCCCCCTTTAGTATCAACCAAAGGAATGTCTTTGTTTCACAGACAGTTTTCCCTCTTAAACTCTAACACGGTCAAAAGTGGATATTGGATCATTATTTCTAACATAAGAATGTGGTGAATGGTCAGTGGGGAGCTACACTACCGGTCAAAAGTTTTAGAACACCTCATTCAAGGCTTTTTCTTTATTTTTACCATGAAATAACACATAAGGAATCATGTAGTAATCAAAAAAGTGTTAAACAAATCAAAATATATATTATATTTGAGATTCTTCAAATAGCCACCCTTTGCCTTGATGACAGTTTTGCACACTCTTGCCATTCTCTCAACCAGCTTCACCTGAAATGCTTTTCCAACAGTCTTGAAGGTGTTCCCACATATGCTGAGCACTTGTTGGCTGCTTTTCCTTCACTCTGCGGTCCAACTCATCCCAAACCATCTCAATTTGGTTGAGGTCGGGGGATTGTGGAGGCCAGGTCATCTGATGCAGCACTCCATCACTTCTTGGTAAAATAGCCCTTACACAACCTGGAGGTGTGTTGGGTCATTGTCCTGTTGAAAAACAAATGATAGTCCTAGTAACCGCAAACCTGATGGGATGGCGTATCGCTGCAGAATGCTGTGGTAGCCATGCTGGTTAAGTGTACCTTGAATTCTAAATAAATCACCGACAGTGTCACCAGCAAAGCACCGCTACATCATCACACCTCTTCCTCCATGCTTCACAGTGGAAACCACACATTCAGAGATTCAACTGTTCACCTACTCTGCGTCTCACAAAGACATGGAGGTTGGAACCAAAAATAAAAAAATTGAACTTATCAGACCAAAGGACAGATTTCCACCGATCTAATGTCCATTGTTTCTTAGCCCAAGCAAGTCTCTTGTTCTTATTGCTGTCCTTTAGCAGTGGTTTCTTTGCAGAAATTTGACCATGAAGGCCTGATTCACGCAGTGTCCTAAGAATAGTTGATGTTGAGATGTGTCTGCTACTTGAACTTTGTGAAGCATTTATTTGGGCTGTAATCTGAGGGACAGTTAACTCTAATGAATTTATCCTCTGCAGCAGAGGTAACTCTGGGTCTTCGTTTCCTGTGGCGGTCCAGGCATGAGAGCCAGTTTCATCATAGCGCTTGATGGTTTTTTCGACTGCACTTGAATACATTTTCCGGATTGACTGACTTTCATGTCTTAAAGTAATGATGACTGTCGTTTCTCTTCTGTATACCACCCCTACCTTGTCACAACACAACTGATTGGTTCAAACGCATTAAGAAGGATAAAATTCCACAAATGAACTTTTAACAAGTCACACATGTTAATAGGCTAACCATTGTGATTAATGTTATTTACCATCTTCACACACACATTAATGTTACTTACCTTACAGTTCACAAAGTCAACTAATTTCCACTCCATTCACATGCAAATACCTTTTAATCATACACTGGCCTGTCTGGCTGGCATGTTTTCATTTTAAACAGGCTTACGTTATCAACACTAAAATAATATTAATCCTCTATTATGATTAAAAATATGGTATAAAATGTTATGGTACATCAAATCATATTACATTTTATTGGTCACATACACATGGTTAGCAGATGTTAATGTGAGTGTAGCAAAATGCTTGTGCTTCTAGTTCCGACAATGCAGTAATATCTAACAAGTAATCTAACAAATTCACAACAACTGCCTTATGCACACAAATGTAAAGGGAGGAATATGTACATAGAAATATATGGATGAGCGACGGCCGTGCGGCATAGGCAAGATGCAGTAGATTGTATAGAATACAGTATATACATAAGAGATGAGTAATGTAGGATATGTAAACATTATTAAAGTGGTGTTATTTAAAGTGACTAGTAATACCTTTATTAAGTCCATTTATTAAAGTGGCCAGAGATTTGAGTCTGTATGTTGGCAGCAGCCTCTCTATATTAGTAATGGCTGTTTAACAGTCTGATGGCCTTGAGATAGAAGCTGTTTTTCAGTCTCCACTGGGAATATGATGAAAGAAATAAAAGCTCAAATAAATCATTCTCTCTACTATTATTCTGACATTTCACATTCTTAAAATAAAGTGGTGATGCTTACTGACCTAAGACAGGGAATTTTTGCTAGGATTAAATGTCAGGAATTGTGAAAAACTGAGTTTAAATGTATTTGGCTAAGGTGTATGTAAACTTCTGACTTCAACTGTATCTCTTGGAAGGCCAGAAAATAAATGAACAGCGGACAATCATTTTTACCTGGTCAAAAACCTCCACATTCTTCTCAGTCCGTGCATGAAGGTGGTCCTTGAAGGAGTTCTGATCTGTTTCGACAACGTCCACCACATCAGGTGGAGTATCAGTGATCTCAAAGTCGTTATACAAAAATAGCAATAGAAAAACAGTAATTCAATCACACATTTTTTATACTACAGTATTGGCAATAATTTTAGATACATTTGCATTGTTTACCTCAGTAAACAGCTGCGGCTCCCGTCCGTACAGCAGGCGATAAAGTGAATACTCTGGAGGTTGCGTGCAAAGATAATTACCTCCAGGTTGTTCTTCCATCATTCCTGGTAGGCTTAACACATGACATTTTGTACAATGCTTTTTTCTGATAAAAACTAGTTAATTTTATCCGACGTGGAGCCCAGTTTCATAATATTACCATATGTCCCAGCTGCTTGCTGTAGTTTTGAAGTAATCATAAAAAACAGGCTGTATTTTAGGGCCTTTTTCACCCTGCCAGCTCCTATTCTACTGAGCACCATGGCACCAACTCGCCTAACGAAAGTTCTATTCTCAGCTTATTGTTCTACGTCACAATGCCTGCTTTGCTATTGTTGGCAAAGAGACCTGCCCACAGTTTTGGTAGTTAATGTAAACAACAACAAAAAATGACTCATGGAACTCGGAGGTCGTCCCATTGTTTACTATAGGGAAATCTAGGTATGTCTGTCTAATTTGCCAAATATCTCGCAATGTGTAAATTTAGATTTTTTCAAATTGGACACCATTTTAAACATGAGAATCTCTTCTTTCTAATTATGTAAGGCTGGGCAGCGTACTCAGTTGTCATCAAACACTAGCCCCGAAATACCTTTTGCCCTTGGAACGATGAGCTTCCCCCAATGTTTTCCTATGGAGAGGCATGCTGATATATTTCACCAAATATCTCGCAATGTGTAAATTTAGATTTTTTCAAGTCGGACACCATTTTAATGAAGATAATATCCTCTTTCTAATTGCATAAAGTTGGGCAGCGTACTCTGCTGTCATTGATCGCTAGACCAGAAATAGTCAAAAGTTGCAATTTCTTCCCTACTTCCACATTATGCAGACATAAGTACACTTGGCACCACCGAGGTGCGGATGTTTACTTTCTACACGGGTTGTTATTTTTCAGTTTCGTCCTAAGAACAGATTGTAGTGGTAAAATAAAAAGGGATACATTTTTTGGTGCCATTTAGGCGAAATAGAATTCTAAGCGTCACTCCAGTCAAAACAAGCTCTGCGAATGTTCGATTCCATTAATTTGCTATGGGCTCACGCTAGTGTTCCAGCTTGGCCCACGTTTTTCCTAGCCACCGTGCTTCTACATCTGCATTGCTTGCTGTTTGGGGTTTTAGGCTGGGTTTCTATAGAGCACTTTGATATATCAGCTGATATAAGAAGGGCTATATAAATACATTTTATTTGATTTAGCCGTTAGAGTATTGGTCCAGTAACCGAAAGGTTTCTGGTTCGAACACCTGAGCCAACAAGTTGAAAAATCTGTTGATGTGCCATTGAGCAAGGCACGTAACCCTCATTTGTTACAGGGGCGCCGTAATACTATGGCTGATCATGTAAAACAACTAATTTCACTTATCTGGTGTATGTGACAATAACAATGTTTTACTATTTTGTATTTATGCCGCTGACTTTATTTCCAGGAATCCTATAGGATTTGGCGTAGTAGGCTTATGGTATACATTAAGAGATCACCCACTGGGCACAGACCTCAGTTCAACGTCTAGTTTTGATTTAGATCTGGTTGAGTTGTCAACTAACCTGAATTCAAGGTGAAATCAACAACAAAAGTTCACAATATCATTAGATTTAGGTAAAAAACTGGGTGAAAAAAAGATAACATTTGTTACATTGAGGACTTTTTAAAAATCCAATCAGTTTTCCACATTGATTCAACGTCATCACATAGAATGTTTTTGTTGAAATTAAGTGGAAAGAATTTTGATTAAACCAGTTTTCAAATTTACGGCATCCATATTAGGAACTTGATATCTGATATCCTAATATGGATGCCTTATCACCAGTATGGGATGCCAAACCAGGATTATGAGCCATGTCTAGAGTAGGTTTCAATTTAATTTAACTGAGTATAGCTCTTTGTGAAGGGCAATCGTTCCACTGCTGTATAGCCACTATATAGGATTTAAACCAGTAACACTCTGGTTTTGAATAAATTGGCTTAGGTTGGCCAGCACCTGATTATTTTTGATCTGCTCGTTGCCCAGTCATCATCACTAGTCTGATACATATGAAAGGTTTAAATTTCAAAACCTGATAAACACCATTTTTTCACATTTGCATTTTTCCATCTGAAATGAATGCTCATGGGCCCCATTTTATGTGTATGAATTATGGCTGTTCTCATACTATTCACATATTTACTTTATATGTGCTTTAGAATGTGTTCTTTTGAAATCTTCAGAGAGTTGGAACATTAAGGTTTTTACAGTACTGTATGATGCATTTAGATGACACAACAACATTCTATGGCAGCCATGTTAGCTCCTGTTAACAGAATGATCATTATGATATATTTAGCCCATTGTCTCACGTCATATTATATGTCTGATAATTCGCAAACACTCATGGCATAGCATACATTTTTTGGGCTACAATATGCTGTCCTAACATTCTAAATGTGCACGAAAATGTGCTAACTAATGTGTTAGCTAGCTAGCGTCTGCTTCAATCCATATGAAACAAAAGACAGGGATGCTAACAACGCCAGTTCACATATTCAATGCTGAATACTCCCTTTAGCTAGCTAAGCAGCATAGTGACGTTCTAGCTAATGCACAAATTAGTTTTTATGATATCTATTCTGCCCTGAATAGAGCGCCGAGTTCTACAGCACAGATGAATGCGTCTGCAACATTATTGCGTTGGCCAAATGTTACAAAGCTAGCGAGGCACAGTGCCAGCTGTCAAATACATGCTGATTTCTGAGAACAGTCCCATAACTTTGGTGCTTCATCAACAAGCTGGCATACTAGCTACCATATAGCCATTCAAACAAGCTTGCACTAGTCTGCTAGCTGGAGCAAGTTTGCTCAGCTGATTGAGCACGGTTTGCCATAGTAGCCAGTGCGTCATAACTACCGAGAGCGGAGTGATTTTCAGAATGAGGAA
Source organism: Salvelinus alpinus (assembly GCF_045679555.1). Lineage (NCBI taxonomy): Eukaryota > Metazoa > Chordata > Actinopteri > Salmoniformes > Salmonidae > Salvelinus > Salvelinus alpinus. The sequence goes on from NC_092108.1 coordinate 40,059,490, forward strand.
CTGGTGTTTGGCGGATGTGCAAAATCTAGATTTTTAGAGATGATTTTCAATGTTTTACTCTCGTTTGATCATATCTTGACTACTGCCCAGTAATATTAATTTTTTTTATTTAACCTTTATTTAATCAGGAAAAGCTCTGTAACAGAGTATCCCATCAATATTTTAAATTCATTCAGTGGTACTAACATATTTCGATGAAGCATGGATTGTAGATTATTCCATGCGTCTGGTGCACAAGAAAAGAAGGCAGTCTTGCCTAATACTGTGAATGTCCTGGGGACTTTAAGTAGCAACCACCTAGCAGACCGGGTATGGTAACTGCTGGTGGTGAAGAAGACCAGACTGCAGAGGTAAGGAGGGAGTTTACCCAAAAGGGCTTTGTAGATGAACACATACAAATGTATCTTTCTGCGCATATAAAGTGAGGTCCAACCTACCATTTGGTACAATGTGCAAAGGTGGGTGAGTGACTTGGCATTTGTAATAAAGCACAAGGATGCATGATAAACAGAGTCCAGTCTCTGGAAGACGGAGGAGGTTGCATGCATATACAACAAGTCACCACAATCAATTACAGAGAGAAAACTGGCTTGAACAAGCTTCTTTCTAGACATTAGCAGGAAGCAAGCCTTATTACTAAAATAAAAACCCAATTTCAATTTAAGCTTTGTCACAAGATTAGCCACATGAACTTTAAAGGACAACTTGTCATACAACCAAATACCGAGGTATTTGTAGGATGACACTTTTTCAATGGATAAGCCACCAGATGTGACAATGCTAACGTTCTCTGGCAGAGTTCTAGCTCTGGTAAAGGTCATGAATTTAGTTTTTTGTACATTCAAGACCAGTTTGAAACCATAAAGGAAGGCCTGCAGTGACAGAAAAGCAGTCTGGAGCTCTTCAACAGCCTGAACCAGAGAAGGAGCACATGCATACATGACTGTATCATCTGCACATAGATGTAACTTTGCTGGTTACATCCCATTTCCCAAATCAATAATAAAAAATGAGAACAACACAGGAGCTAAAATGGAACCCTGGGGCACACCTCTATTAATCAAGTTATTTGACGCAAATTTCTTTAGTCAAGTTTCTGATAAAACCATTACGTCTGCATTTGTCGTTTTGGCCCATATTCTAATCATGTCTATTTTTGGAAATAGACTTCTGACATTAACATGCAAAAGGCCAAAACCTGCTCTGTTTAGGGAGTCTGTAGAGATTGCATGGTATCTACCGGCCCAGGGTTTGGTCGCACATTACCAGAGATCAACAATAAAAGCGTAACAATATATTTCAGTTGCCCAATGCGTGAGGACATGGTGGATCCAGCACCATTGTCAATAAAGCGAACTGAGTCTTTCGACACAGAAAAAAGTAATTCAATAGCTTGAGATTTTGGAAGTATGCCATCAAGTGTAGGTCCAGTTGCGTTTGAGAGTGGTACAAATGTAATTGCAGAGAGAGACCAAGTTCCTGGTGGTATTGACATGATGGTCTCGTCAGAGTGTTTGCAAATTGTAGGGCATAAAGCGAAGATAATTCACTCAACCATTGATCATTCAGCCTATTTAATCCAGGATGGCATTGAGTAACCTGAGTGGCTACCATCTTGGATTTGAGAGATCCCTCTGGTGCTGCAAATAACTAAATAATAAAGCTTCAGCTGGCTCAAAACAGAACAGCATGCAACTAAAGGTCTCTTCATAGTCCCTAAACAAATTCAAGGTAACATATAAAGCCATGATAGTATGAAGTCCCTGCCATCTCAAATCACTCAAGCAAGCAGCAAAATTAGCTTAAAAAACTGCACATCACAGCACAACTCCTCTGACCTAAATAGCTGTAGCATCTCCCTCCCGAAGCATATCTGGTGTTTGGGTTAAAGTTAAAGATAAGATGTGCCCTTGGCATCAGGACATCAAAGCCTGCTCAGAGTAAGTAGTTGAAAGCAAAGCCTCAGTATAGTAAGAACGTACTGCTCCATATGATATGATAGTCTGGTCAGCTTACTGATGTTAGTCAGTAGAGCAAAGTTGTATTGAAGTGTATGAAAGTGTATTCTCATTTTGTGTGTGACTGGATGCTGCTGGGTGTACGCGTAGTGCGGGGAATGAACATGGAAATGCAAAACAAGTTCATGAGAACCGGAGGAAACTCCACAAGAGAACTGGAGGAAACTCCATATCAAGGAAACTTTATTCATTTTATGAATAAGTCATTTACGGGAGGTTGACTGTTTACACAGCAAATGTTTGGTTTAGTTAATTTCTATGCACTAGAAAGGGTGAAGGACGTAAGTGAAGCCCATCTGATGATAATGATGGAGCGATGGATCTCTAAAGAGTCCACAAAATTACCTAAAGTGAAGGATTAAATTGAAACTTTCGCTGGAGAAAACTCTAACACGGTTGCTGAGGATTAAATTGAAGCCTTAGCGAGGAGGAAACTTTATCTGTAGCTCATTGCTTTGAGCTGAATGGCACGGTTGCTAGGGTGAAAACCGTGGTTCAAGATTTAGCTGTAGGAATTGTTGCATTTCCAATGTCGCTTTCATTGCACTTGCATTCAGTAGCATCTATGAATCACATTATTATCATTAATAGTATTGACGTCAAAATGGGAGAACCAAGGACACGAGTGGTTCCTAATGTTGTGAGATTCTCGCTAGTGTTTACAGAGAAACTGGTTCTGAGAGATTAGGATCAGGACCTGCAATCGTAACAGTAAGCAACTGTAACAAAATGGATGATTGCAGTGTAGCTGTTATTATGAGTACATGTTGCATGGATTGCTAAGGCATAAGAATATGAAAGTGTGTACTCTTGTTTTAAATGTATGTAGTTCTGTACATGTCACGCCCTGGCCTTAGTTATCTTTGTTTTCTTTATTATTTTAGTTAGGTCAGGGTGTGACATGGGGGATGTTTGTGTTTTTTGTCTAGTCTAGGGTGTGTGTATTGTCTAGGGGGTTTTGGTAGGGTTCATGGGGTTGTGTTCAGTGTAGGTGTTTATGTAAGTCTATGGTTGCCTGGATTGGTTCTCAATCAGAGACAGCTGTCTATCGTTGTCTCTGATTGGGAGCCATATTTAAGGCAGCCATAGGCATTAGGTAGGTTGTGGGTAATTGTCTATGTTTGACGTTAGTAGCTTGTGTCTGCACTTTCGTTTTGTAGCTTCTTTGTTGTTTTGTCTAGTTTGTGTTTGTGTTAGTGTTCGTTTCATCTTCTAATAAAGTGAAGATGTATTTATATCACGCTGCGCCTTGGTCCTCTCTTTCACCTAAAGACGATCGTGACAGTACATGTCTATTAATGCTATGTATTGTCTTTTTTATTTACATTTAATTTATGTCTATTAATGATAACCACTCTATTGTATTATGTAATTTTATGTAGTTCTGTCTTTCAGCTGTAATTGTCTATTAATGTTTATATAATTATATTATATCATGTTTTATGTTTTATGTGGACCCCAGGAAGAGTAGCTGCAGCTTTGGGTGTAGCTAATGGGGCTCCTAATAAAATACTAAATACAAGACAGATTGGTTAAGTGTCACGATCGTGTGGAGGAGAGACGGACCAAAACGCAGCATTTGGAAAATAAGCCATCTTCTTTATTTATAACGACGAAGATGAAAACGAAACGAAACACTTACACAAACTATACAAAACAACAAACGATCGTGAAGCTAAATAACGTAGTGCACACACACAGGCTACAAACGTTCAACATAGACAATTACCCACAAATACATGATGCCTATGGCCACCTTAAATATGGCTCCCAATCAGAGACAATGAAAAACATCTGTCTCTGATTGAGAACCACTCAGGCAACCATAGACATAACTAGACACATTCACTCAACCATAGACTTCCCTAGAAACATTCACTCAACACAAACCCATACACTCTAACAAAATCCCCCTAGACACTACAACCACCCAAGACAAGACAAAAACACAAACATAACCCATGTCACACCCTGACCTAACTAAAACAATAAAGAAAACAAAGAATACTAAGGCCAGGGCGTGACATAACCCCCCCCTTAAGGTGCGAACTCCGGGCGCACCAGCACATAGTCTAGGGGAGGGTCTGGGTGGGCCTCCGTCTACGGCGGCGGCTCCGGCACTGGTCGTGGTCCCCACCCCACCATAGTCACTACCCGCTTTCCTAAACCTACTGGAATAAGAGGCAGCACCGGACTAAGGGGCAGTACCGGACTAAGGGGCAGTACCGGACTAAGGGGCAGCACCAGGATAAGGGGCAGCACCAGGATAAGGGACAGCACCAGGATAAGGGACAGTACCAGGATAAGGGACAGCACCAGGATAAGAGGCAGTACCAGGATAAGGGGCAGTACCAGGATAAGGGGCAGTACCAGGATAAGGGGCAGCACCAGGATAAGGGGCAGCACCAGACTAAATGGCGGATCCTGGCTGGACGGCTCTGGCGGATCCTGGCTGGACGGCTCTGGCGGATCCTGGCTAGCTGACGGATCTGGCTGCTCATGTCTGGCTGACGAATCTGGCTGCTCATGGCTGGCTGACGGATCTGGCTGCTCATGGCTGGCTGACGGATCTGGCTGCTCATGGCTGGCTGACGGATCTGGCTGCTCATGGCTGGCTGACGGATCTGGCTGCTCATGGCTGGCTGACGGATCTGGCTGCTCATGGCTGGCTGACGGATCTGGCTGCTCATGGCTGGCTGACGGATCTGGCAGATCCTGTCTGGTTGGCGGCTCTGGCAGATCCTGTCTGGTTGGCGGCTCTGGCAGATCCTGTCTGGTTGGCGGCTCTGGCAGATCCTGTCTGGTTGGCGGCTCTGGCAGATCCTGTCTGGTTGGCGGCTCTGGCAGATCCTGTCTGGTTGGCGGCTCTGGCAGATCCTGTCTGACGATCGGCTCTAGCGGCTCCTGACTGACGATCGGCTCTGACGGCTCGGGACAGACGGGCGGCTCAGATGGCGCTGGGGAGACGGATGGCTCAGATGGCGCTGGGGAGACGGATGGCTCAGATGGCGCTGGGGAGACGGATGGCTCAGATGGCGCTGGGGAGACGGATGGCTCAGATGGCGCTGGGGAGACGGATGGCTCAGATGGCGCTGGGGAGACGGATGGCTCAGATGGCGCTGGGGAGACAGATGGCTCAGATGGCGCTGGAGAGACGGATGGCTCAGATGGCGCTGGAGAGACGGATGGCTCTGGCCGGCTGAGGCGCACTGTAGGCCTGGTGCGTGGTGCCGGAACTGGTGGTACCGGGCTGGGGACACGCATCTCAGGGCTAGTGCGGGGAGCAGGAACAGGGCATACTGGACCCTGGAAACGCACATTAGGCCTAGTGCGTGGTGCCGGAACTGGTGGTACCGGGCTGGGGACACGCATCTCAGGGCTAGTGCGGGGAGCAGGAACAGGGCATACTGGACCCTGGAAACGCACATTAGGCCTAGTGCGTGGTGCCGGAACTGGTGGTACCGGGCTGGGGACACGCATCTCAGGGCTAGTGCGGGGAGCAGCAACAGGACGCACAGGACTCTGGGGACACACAGGAGGCTTGGTGCGTGGTGTAGGCACTGGTGGTAATGGGCTGGAGACACGCACCATTGGACGAGTGCGTGGAGGAGGAACAGGGCTCTGGAGACACACTGGAAGCCTGGTGCGTGGTGTTGGCACTGGTGGAACAGGACTGGGGCGGGAAGGTGGCGCCGGAAATACCGGACCGTGCAGGCGTAATGGCTCCCTTGAGCATTGAGCCTGCCCAACCTTACCTGGTTGAATGCTCCCCGTCGCCCGACCAGTGCGGGGAGGTGGAATAACCCGCACCGGGCTATGTAGGCGAACCGGGGACACCATGCGTAAGGCTGGTGCCATGTAAGCCGGCCCGAGGAGATGTACTGGTGGCCAGATAGGTAGAGCCGGCTTCATGGCACTTGGCTCAATGCTCAATCTAGCCCTACCAGTGCGGGGAGGTGGAATAACCCGCACTGGGCTATGCACACGTACAGGAGACACCGTGCGCTCTACTGCGTAACACGGTGTCTGCCCGTACTCCCGCTCTCCACGGTAAGCCTGGGAAGTGGGCGCAGGTCTCCTACCTGCCCTCGGCCCACTACCTCCTAGCCCCCCCCCAAGAAATTTTTGGGTAGTACTCACGGGCTTCCAGCCTTGCCTCCGTGCTGCCTCCTCATATCGCCGCCTCTCTGCTTTCGCTGCCTCCAGCTCAGCTTTGGGACGGCGATATTCTCCAGGTTGAGCCCAAGGTCCCTTTCCATCCAATTCGTCCTCCCATCTCCAGAAATCCTGTGTAGGTGGGTCCTGTTGCCGTTTCACACGCTGCTTGGTCCTTTGGTGGGTAATTCTGTCACGATCGTGTGGAGGAGAGACGGACCAAAACGCAGCATTTGGAAAATAAGCCATCTTCTTTATTTATAACGACGAAGATGAAAACGAAACGAAACACTTACACAAACTATACAAAACAACAAACGATCGTGAAGCTAAATAACGTAGTGCACACACACATGCTACAAACGTTCAACATAGACAATTACCCACAAATACATGATGCCTATGGCCACCTTAAATATGGCTCCCAATCAGAGACAATGAAAAACATCTGTCTCTGATTGAGAACCACTCAGGCAACCATAGACATAACTAGACACATTCACTCAACCATAGACTTCCCTAGAAACATTCACTCAACACAAACCCATACACTCTAACAAAATCCCCCTAGACACTACAACCACCCAAGACAAGACAAAAACACAAACATAACCCATGTCACACCCTGACCTAACTAAAACAATAAAGAAAACAAAGAATACTAAGGCCAGGGCGTGACATTAAGGGACCAGCGTGGTGTAGAATGACAACATCTGACGTAAGACAATGGCATTTATTCTACATGAAACTTCAAAATTATATGGCAGCCATGTTAACAGTACAGAATGTCTAGAATTAGAACACAAAATTCTAAAAGTTGGACCAACTCTCTACATACAGTATACAGTGGCTTGTGAAAGTATTCACACCCCTTTTCCTATTTTGTTGCCTTACAACCTGGAATTAAAATGGATTTTTGGAGGATTTGCATCATTTGATTTACACAACATACCTACCACTTTGAAGATGCAAAATATTTTTTATTGTGAAACAAACAAGAAATAAGACAAAAAAACTGAAAACTTGAGTGTGCATAACTATTCACCCCCCAAAGTCAATACTTTATAGAGCCACCTTTTGCAGCAATTACAGCTGCACGTCTCTTGACGTATGTCTCTATAAGCTTGGCACATCTAGCCACTGGGATTTTTGCCCATTCTTCAAGGCAAAACTGCTCCAGCTCCAAGTTGGATGGGTTCCGCTGGTGTACAGCAATCTTTAAGTCATACCACAGATTCTCAATTGGATTGAGGTCTGAGCTTTGACTAGGCCAATCCAAGACATTTGAATGTTTCTCCTTAAACCACTCGAGTGTTGCTTTAGCAGTAAGCTTAAGGTCATTGTCCTGCTGGAAGGTGAACCTCTGTCCCAGTCTCAAATCTCTGGAAGACTGAAACAGGTTTCCCTCAAGAATTTCCCTGTATTTAGCGCCATCCATCATTCCTTCAATTCTGACCAGTTTCCCAGTCCCTGCTGATGAAAAACATCCCCACAGCATGATGCTGCCACCACCATGCTTCACTGTGGGGTTGGTGTTCTCGGGGTGATGAGAGGTGTTGGGTGTGTGCCAGACATAGCGTTTTCCTTGATGGCCAAAAAGCTACATTTTAGTCTCATCTGACCAGAGTACCGTCTTCCATATGTTTGGGGAGTCTCCCACATGCCTTTTGGTGATCACCAGAAGTGTTTGCTTATTTTTTTCTTTAAGCAATGGCTTTTTTCTGGCCACTCTTCCGTAAAGCCAAGCTCTGTGGAGTGTACGGTTGAAAATGGTCCTATGGACAGATACTCCAATCTCCGCTGTGGAGCATTGCAGCTCCTTCAGGGTTATCTTTGGTCTCTTTGTTGCCTTTCTGATTAATGCCCTCCTTGCATAGTATGTGAGTTTTGGTGGCCAGCCCTCTCTTGGCAGGTTTGTTGTGATGCCATATTCTTTCCGTTTTTTAATAATGGATTTAATGGTGCTCCGTGGGATGTTCAAAGTTTCAGATATTTTTTATAACCCAACCCTGATCTGTACTTCTCCACAACTTTATACTAAGATCATGTGAAACTTAGATTGCACACAGGTGGACTTTATTTAACTAATTATGTGACTTCTGAAGGTAATTGGTTGCACCAGATCTTATTTAGGGGCTTCATAGCAAAGGGGGTGAATACATTCGCAAGCCACTGTATGGCTCTGGTTATATCCACTGTCCAGATGGATGGAACGTTCCATACGTTTTTTTCCGTTGGCGCAAAAGTGAGTCATTTAGTGAATAATTTCAATTATATTTTTCTGTTCAGTCAAAAGTTAGGTTTCTCTAAATATTTTTTCCACAATTAGGAACATAATCAGTATCAGTAGAATGTAATCAATATTCATTTAGGTTAACCCCTGGCTAAAGGGGTCTGCATACATAAGTTCAGTTTTCTCCTAGCAGAACTCGGCTAGGCGAAGCGACCGTCTGTGCTCTCATACTCCATAAAGACATTTGCTTGAAAAACAAGATAAAACGTCAATAATACTGGTGTTTGTCCATCTTGAGCCACCGTAGCAACAACATAAGCAGAAACACTTCCTCAAAATAGTCCAAATTAATCTAAGATAAATCAAGATATCTATCATTCATTTAGACGTTTTTGCCAAGGTCTTAGTTACGCAATTTTACATCTAGCTAAGATATTTGGTGCATTATTCCTCAAGTGAAAAAATATGCATGAAAACTAGTCGTCGACACCAAACACTTCATGTTCCCACTCCTACTAAGATTAGTACTGTTGACCAATAACCAAGGAAGGGGTGTAGACTTCGACTACTGAACTTCGACTTGTCAGCTGAAAAAACGTTGTGTGCAAGAACAGCACAAAAAAAACCTGCGGAAGACCAAAACAAATAAAAACGTCAACATTTCGTCATATATGCGCAAACTGTTTCAATTGGGAAGTATACGGTAAGCTTAAGTCAGCCAGAAGCGGTGATAGACAGCTATCAGCTGTTCACGCACTGGCTACCTAGCGTTACGTTAGCTTTGAGCTCTTGAGTGTCGTGGACCTTTTGACTATTATGGGTCCCTTCGACAGTTTGGATCCTGTGATATCTGTTCCTGTTGGCTGAAAAAGTAAACATGTCCATGAAAAGGAGAGAGCCAAGATCCAGCGACGGGAAACACTGCAAACATACGGAGGCAAACGGCGGGCTGTGTCACTCTGACAATAAGAATCAATACATCTTTGACCGGCAAATTCATTGCAACCGACTTTCAATGTCCTTATTATTCCTTAAATCCTTCTCTAAAGTGTACAGTGCCTTCAGAAAGTATTCAAGTACCCCTTGACTTTTCCCACATTTTGGCGGGATTGAAATGGGTTTAATTGTCATTTTGTTTGGTCAAGAATCTACACAAAATACTCTGTATTATCAAAATGTATGAAAAATAAAACACTAATATATCTTCATTACATAAGTATTCAACCCCCTGAGTCAATACATGTTAGTATCACCTTTGGCAGCGATTACAGCTGTGAGTCTTTCTGGGTAAATCTTTAAGAGCTTTGCACACCTGGATTGTACACTAGTTGCGCATTATTATTTAGATATTCTTCAAGCTCTGTCAAGTTGGTTGTTGATCATTGCTAGACAGCCATTTTCAAGTCTTGCCATATATTTTAGAGTCGATTTAAGTCAAAACTGTAACTAGGCCACTCAGGAACATTCAATGTTGTCTTGGTAAGCAACTCCAGTTATATTTGGCCCTGTGTTTTAGGTTATTGTCCTGCTGAAAGGTGAATGTCTTCCAGTGTATGTTGGAAGGCAGACTGAACCAAGTTTTCCTTTTCCTTTCTGTTTCTTTTTATCATAAAAAAACTCCCTAGTCCTTCCCGATGACAAACATACCCATAACATGATGCCGCCACCACCATGTTTAAAAATATGAAGAGTGGTACTCAGTGTCACACCCTGATCTGTTTCACCTGTCCTTGTGATTGTCTCCACCCCTCCAGGTGTCACTTATTTCCCCCGGTGTATTTATCCCTGTGTTTCCTGTCTCTCTGTGCCAGTTCATCTTGTCTTGTCAAGTCAACCACCGTGGTTTTCCCGTGCTCCTGCTTTTTATTATCTCTCTTTTTCTAGTGCTCCTGGTTTTGACCCTTGCCTGCCCTGACTCTGAACCTGCCTGCCTGATCACTCTGCCTGCCCTGCCCTGACCTCGAGCCTGCCTGCCACTCTGTACCGCCTGGACTCTGACCTTGTTCTGATCTTTTTGCCGGTCCACGACCATTCTCTTGCCTGCCTCTTGGATACCAATAAATATCAGAGACTTGAACCATCTGCATCTGGGTCTCGCTCTGTGCCCTTATACAGTGATGTGTTGTGTACGATTTGCTCCATTCAGGACATAAAGTACATTTCTTTGGCAATTTTCTTGTAGGTTTACTTTAGTGCCTTATTGCAAACAGGATACATGTTTTGGAAAATGTTTATTCTGTACATGCTTCCTTCTTTTCACTCTGTCATTTAGGTTAGTATTGTGGAGTAACTACAATGTTGTTGATCCATCCTCAGTTTTCTATCACAGCCCTTCAATTGTGTAACTGTTAAAGTCACCATTGGCTTCATGGTAAAATACCAGAGTGGTTTCCTTCCTCTCTGGCAACTGAGTTAGGAATGACGCCTGTATCTTTGTAGTGACTGGGTGTATTGATACACCATCCAAACTATAATTAATAACTTCACCATGCTCAAAGGGATATTCAATGCCTCTTTTTTTTTTTTTTACTCATCTACCAATAGGTGCACTTCTTTGCGAGGCATTGGATATCTGAGTTTGAAATTCATTGCTTGACTAAGATAATTGTATGTGTGGGGTACAGAGATGAGGTAGTCATTCAAACATCATGTTAAACACTTATTTCCATGCAACTTATTATGTGACTTGTTAAGCACATTTTTACTCCTGAACGTATTTAGGCTTGCCATAACAAATGGGTTCAATACTTATTGACTTATTGAGACATTTTAGCTTTAAATGTTGTATTAATTCGTAAAAATGTCTAAAAATATAATTCCACTTTGACATTATGTGATATTATGTGTAGGCCAGTTACAAAGAATCTCAATTGAATCCATTTTAAATTCAGGCTGTAACACAACAGAATGTGGAAAAAGTAAAGTGGTGTGAATACTTTTTGAAGGCGCTGTATAATGAAACTCAAAAAGCTTTCCTTAATTTATCCTAATGATAAAACCTGTAAAACCCACAGAATGTTTTTCAAAAGTTGCTTAAATGTCCAAAAAGAAAAAAACACATTGTATACACGGTTCACTCTCTGGATACAATACATTGGCTATGTGATTTTGGGCTATTTTGCACAATGTGTATCGATACTTTCTTACATATAACTGTTTAAAACCCAATCGGAATATTTATCTATTGTAGTTTTGTTGTTTGAAGTGGATATATAGCATTTTACCACAAAGCATGGTTATTTGTCTCTCTAAAATAAAATGACCTTGCAATATATTTCAAACAAAATGATATCTGTCTTTTCACTAGCCCATGTCATGTTAAGATGAAAAAAAGCTGAGCTCTATCTCTTTCACAAGATGTGTTGTTAATTCCTGTCAATTTAAAAACATTTCTGAAAATGGATATATGGTATCACGTTTTGGAATGAAACTTCAAAACAGAAATGCTGGAGTCAAACCTATTTATTTAGATTTTATTCAAATACATTTACACCGCAACTTTCTCACAGTTTAGTTATTTTTCCATTTTCTACAGTGTAAGAGGTCCTGCAGCTGCTGCTGGGTTAATGTTACTCATAGCAATGAGATCAATAAACAAAGATCTGGTATAATGGGACAATATCAAAACAAAAGAGTTATAAAAGTAACGAAATCTGTACAAGCGAAAAAACTAACACTCAGAAACTACATATAAGATCAAAACAATACACAAATCCAACTTTAATATTTTATACATTTGATATTATATATTATAATTAATATATTTACATATTATTTTTAAGTAACGAAATGGTTGACAGTGAACAACATCTCCAGAATCATTCAAATGCCCCATACATTTTCTAGAAAAACTAGGACAAAGTAAATGATGAGATGTTAAACGTATTAAAAACCATGTCATCACATTGTACATGTATAGATACCTTTTCTAACTGCACATCAATAGTAGAACCCTTCATTTTCAGATGATGGGCTGAGACTGTTAGGGGTCATACAGTACGACATACCATTCAGACAGTAGACGGTAAACAGTACAGCCACATACAGTACAACAGTGTAAAAATGTCGTCATGGAGATTAACATACAACAGGGGTTTTCATCAAATTGTGGTGGTATAAAAACAACTTTACCCATGATGCATTTGGGAAACTGAAGTCTAGTCGTGCATCAACTATGAATATCATTGCTGGCCTGTGAGTTTAAAACAATACTCCATATTGTCTAATCTGACATATCAACATACAGTATAGATCCATGCTTTTGCAACACAATAAAATAGGAGGAATGAAACCGAGAAATTAAAAAACATCTCTTTATTTCCATATTATTTCCGCACTGGCTCTGTTGCCTGACCGTGGTCATATTATGGTTGTTGATTGTCTGGCAAGCCCGAAGCAACATCCTTCAATCCACAAGAGAAAATGATGTCCAAAGGTTTATCAAGCACACACACGGACACACTTTTACGGCTCCATGCACATCTGCACACACGGTCGCATAGTTTCACACCTAAATGCCCATGTATTTCGAGCTAATCGTAAGAGGGACACAATTCATTCATTGATTTCTCTGAAAACTACCAAAGCCTATATAAAATAGCAATGATCTTTGGCTCTTCATTCTCTCAGGTCTGGTTGGTAAAATCTAGACAGAAGTAAACCCATACATACTGGCTTTGACAAGATACAGTTTGGATTGCACTTTTGCAAGCAAGCACATATAAAGAAATAAACAGCCATGATAGAAAACACATTATACACGTTTACGCTGTTGGCGAGGATTCATGATCTTTGACATGGAAGGAAATAAAATAAAAATGCTGTACAATACATACAGTGGGGAGAACAAGTATTTGATACACTGCCGATTTTGCAGGTTTTCCTACTTACAAAGCATGTAGAGGTCTGTAATTTTTATCATAGGTACACTTCAACTATGAGAGACGGAATCTAAAAAAAAATCCAGAAAATCACATTGTATGATTTTTAAGTAATTAATTTGCATTTTATTGCATGACATAAGTATTTGATACATCAGAAAAGCAGAACTTAATATTTGGTACAGAAACCTTTGTTTGCAATTACAGAGATCATACGTTTCCTGTAGTTCTTGACTAGGTTTGCACACACTGCAGCAGGGATTTTGGCCCACTCCTCCCTACAGATCTTCTCCAGATCCTTCAGGTTTCGGGGCTGTCGCTGGGCAATACGGACTTTCAGCTCCCTCCAAAGATTTTCTATTGGGTTCAGGTCTGGAGACTGGCTAGGCCACTCCAGGACCTTGAGATGCTTCTTACGGAGCCACTCCTTAGTTGCCATGGCTGTGTGCTTCGTGTCGTTGTCATGCTGGAAGACCCAGCCACGACCCATCTTCAATGCTCTTACTGAGGGAAGGAGGTTGTTGGCCAAGATCTCGCGATACATGGCCCCATCCATCCTCCCCTCAATACGGTGCAGTCGTCCTGTCCCCTTTGCAGAAAAGCATCCCCAAAGAATGATGTTTCCACCTCCATGCTTCACGGTTGGGATGGTGTTCTTGGGGTTGTACTCATACTTCTTCTTCCTCCAAACACGGCGAGTGGAGTTAGACCAAAAAGCTCTATTTTTGTCTCATCAGACCACATGACCTTCTCCCATTCCTCCTCTGGATCATCCAGATGGTCATTGGCAAACTTCAGACAGGCCTGGACATGCACTGGCTTAAGCAGGGGGACCTTGCGTGCGCTGCAGGATTTTAATCCATGACGGCGTAGTGTGTTACTAATGGTTTTCTTTGAGACTGTGGTCCCAGCTCTCTTCAGGTCATTGACCAGGTCCTGCCGTGTAGTTCTGGGCTGATCCCTCACCTTCCTCATGATCATTGATGCCCCACGAGGTGAAATCTTGCATGGAGCCCCAGACCGAGGGTGATTGACCGTCATCTTGAACTTCTTCCATTTTCTAATAATTGCGCCAACAGTTGTTTCCTTCTCACCAAGCTGCTTGCCTATTGTCCTGTAGCCCATCCCAGCCTTGTGCAGGTCTACAATTTTATCCCTGATGTCCTTACACAGCTCTCTGGTCTTGGCCATTGTGGAGAGGTTGGAATCTGTTTGATTGAGTGTGTGGACAGGTGTCTTTTATACAGGTAACGAGTTCAAACAGGTGCAGTTAATACAGGTAATGAGTGGAGAACAGGAGGGCTTCTTAAAGAAAAACTAACAGGTCTGTGAGAGCCGGAATTCTTACTGGTTGGTAGGTGATCAAATACTTATGTCATGCAATAAAATGCAAATTAATTATTTAAAAATCATACAATGTGATTTTCTGGATTTTTGTTTTAGATTCCGTCTCTCACAGTTGAAGTGTACCTATGATAAAAATGACAGACCTCTACATGCTTTGTAAGTAGGAAAACCTGCAAAATCGGCAGTGTATCAAATACTTGTTCTCCCCACTGTATATATATATACACATATATGAGACGTGTTTGATACAATAACTTCAAGTATATACAAATAAGGAATACTTTTGGGGAAATCAATGAACAATGAACACCATTCATCAGGTGAAGAACAGAAGGAGGGAACATGTTGATTGGAGAGCAAAAGAAAAAGTAAAGCTGAAGGATGTTTGATTTGGAAATAGGGTCATACTGTATAGATCAAGGTTGGGGTCAATTTGAATTGAAGTCAATTCTTGAAGTGATTTGAATTTAAAATAAAATTATGGAGAACAACTTTTTGTTGTTGTTAATTGAGAAGTCTTGAAAATAGATGCCTTTTTTCAATTATTGAATTGCAATTTCAGTTTACTTCCAGAATTCACTAAATGCAACTGACCACAACCCTGTTATACATAGATATCATCTTCAGGATCTGTGTTGCCCTCTGGCGACCATGACAGTGAGCAGCAACCACATCCAACTGTGTGTCATGTGACACATTCATTGTCATGTGACCTCGGCGAAAGTATTAGAATTCTAAAGGAAAAAAGAAGCAAAAGAAGAAACAGAACAAAAATTTGTCTTCAATGATTCACTATATTTAATATCCAAGACATTCTCTGCATTCAATACATCCCAAGATTAGTAACTATTAAGTACTGAAGCATTTTTATGAAGTCTTCTGATTACGTCAGATTAGACATTACTTGGTTACATGATATTTGCGATCTTGATATGAAAAAAACACAAAATAGCAGTCAAGATACAGTATCAGTCCTGTGACATCTTGGTCCCCAACATCTCTTGCTTTCCGTATTTTAATTATATAACGACCCTTACATAACCTCGAGCTAATGAGTCAGTTGCTTTGATTGCGCTGAGGGGCTTGTAAAGGCTGTCTGTCCACACACGCATGCACACACACAAAATGTAAACGCACACACACACAGACACAAACACACACACACAAAGTGGGCCAAGTAGCATTAGGTTAGCACACTGTACAGCTCCTGGGTTGCCTCTACAGTGGTTGCTCAACTAAAAGTTTTCAGATTATGCTGTGGGACATAGATGTAATTTGTGGTTTAGTACGGTACCCTGCGTCACTACTTCATTACTCCAGACCAGCGCAATGTGGAGTTAGAGCACTGATTACACTTTTGGATCCCAAGGCGCTAATGTGTCTCTAACTGACAATGAATGGGCGACATAAACCAAATAGAAACTGATAATTATGCAAGACTTCAAAATGTAATTTCAATTAAATGAATGATGAGCATGAAGAAGGTGATTGAATTTAGAACAATAGTGTAAGAATTGCTATTCCTCTGTCCTGCACGCGCACACCCTACTCGTCAGTATTACTTACTAAAACTGTTGTTACACTAAGGTTTTTATTCTAAGAGAAATGAAAATGTTCAATTATATTCCATGATAATCTTAAAATATACAGTTGAAGTCGGAAGTTTACATACACCTTAGCCAAATACATTTAAACTCAGTTTTTCACAATTCCTGACATTTAATCCACACAAATTCCACACAAATTCCACACAAATTCCCTATCTTAGGTCATTTAGGATCACCACTTTATATTAAGAATGTGAAATGTCAGAATAATAGTAGACAGAATTATTTCTTTCAGCTTTTATTTCTTTCATCACATTCCCAGTGGGTCAGAAGTTTACATACACTCAATTAGTATTTGGTAGCATTGCCTTTAAATTGTTTAACTTGGGTCAAACGTTTATGGTAGCCTTCCACAAGCTTCCCACAATAAGTTGGGTGAATTTTGGCCCCTTCCTCCTGACAGAGCTGGTGTACCTGAGTCAGGTTTGTAGGCCTCCTTGCTCGCACACGGTTTTTCAGTTCTGCCCACAAATTGTCTATAGGATTGAGGTCAGGGCTTTGTGATGGCCACTCCAATACCTTGACGTTTTTTGTCCTTAAGCTATTTTGCCACAACTTTGCAAGTATGCTTGGGGTCATTGTCCATTTGGAAGACCCATTTGCGACCAAGCTTTAACTTCCTGACTGATGTCTTGAGATGTTGCTTCAATATATCCACATAATTTTCCTGCCACATGATGCCATCTATTTTGTGAAGTGCACCAGTCCCTCCTGCAGCAAAGCACCCCCACAACATGATGCTTCCACCCCCGTGCTTCACGGTTGGGATGGTGATCTTCGGCTTGCAAGCCTCTTTTACCTCCAAACATAACGATGGTCTTTATGGCCAAACAGTTCTATTTTTGTTTCATAAGACCAAAGGACTTTTCTCCAAAAAGTATGATCTTTGTCCCCATGTGTAGTTGCAAACCGTAGTCTGGCTTTTTTTATGGCTGTTTTGGAGCAGTGGCTTCTTCCTTGCTGAGTGGCCTTTCAGGTTATGTCGATATAGGACTCGTTTTACTATGGATATAGATACCTTTGTACCTGTTTCCTCCAGCATCTTCACAAGGTCCTTTGCTGTTGTTCTGGAATTGATTTGCACTTTTCGCACCAAAGTATGTTCATCTCTAGGAGACAGAACACGTCTCCTTCCTGAGCGGTATGATGGCTGCGTTGTCCCGTGGTGTTTACACTTGCGTACTATTGTTTGTACAGATGAACGTGGTACCTTCAGGCGTTTGGAAATTGCTCCCAAGGATGAACTGGACTTGTGGAGGTCCACAATTATTTTTCTGAGGTCTTGGCTGATTTATTTTGATTTTCCCATGATGTCAAGCAAAGAGACACTGAGTTTGAAGGTAGGCATTGAAATACATCCACAGGTACATCTCCAATTGACTCAAATGATGTCAATTAGCCTATCAGAAGCTTCTAAAGACATCACATCATTTTCTGGAATTTTGCAAGCTGTTTAAAGGCACAGTCAACTATGTAAACTTCTGACCACCTGGAAATGTGATACGGTGAATTATAAGTGAAATAAATCTGTCTGTGAACAACTGTTGGAAAAATTACTTGTGTCATGCACAAAGTAGATGTCCTAACCAACTTGACAAAACTTTAGTTTGCTAACAAGAAATTTGTGGAGTGGTTGAAAAACGAGATTTAATGACTCCAACATAAGTGTATGTAAACTTCCGACTTCAACTGTAACTGTCAGGAGAGAAGAACAGAACTGCTAGCCTGACACTGAAAACTTACAAGCTACTGGAAATACACAGTGTTTGTAGATGGATGGGGTTACGTGTTCCACAACATGAATTATTCATTTTTCTAATAACTTAACTTAGCTTTAGTTATTGTTTTCAGATGAATTCATGTATCCTATATGCACCAATAGTATCAATTGGGAAAATGCCTTTTAAAATAATAATTGTATATTATTTTTCATTCTTTCTTACTTAGCAAGGCATGATATCCTTCACTACTAACTACTGACTTAATTATGGGATGGTGTATGCGTGTTTAATTTACCTCCCTTAAAATCTATGAATACTGAAGCAGTCAGCCAGGCAGTCAAAGCGAGCAGTGAGCCTGGATCCAAAGGGTTTTCTAAAGCATCCTAATGTGTCAGATTTATTTGGGTCACCTTCTGTACTGAGTTTGAAGATGGCCTATGGCCATGTTGATGTTGTGTGTAGCAATGCATTTAGTGTGGAAATGCATTTAGCTACAGTCTCCCTGCTGCTACACTAAACTGTGCAATGAGTGAACCCATACTGCAGTTTAGGTTTCCACTGGGTGTTTTTTGGATTTCTAAAGTACATATAGTCCCTCAAACCTCAACTACTACACATTTGACCATTCTTGCCATTAATGCTTTGCTCATCTACCTCTCACGCATGCATGCATGCATAAACGCAAACACAAACACACCTCTCCACATCTCCTCGTTCTTATTCACCTCACACACCTCAGTCTAATGAGATGTGGTCATCCTCCTTTGCGTTGACGAATGGCCCAATGTAACTTCCCCTGGACTCATTGTGATTTCTAATAGGGAGAGCACTGGGTCTCCATAAGGCACTTCATCAAGATTACCAAGGGGGCCGGAGACATACTGTATGTCCCTGTAATGAATGACATTGCATTCCCCTCGCTATAGGGTCTGCAAAGGCTACATCATTAATCTTCAGGAGCAATGCTACTGTATTATGCTTATAGAGGCAACCCAGGAGCTGTACAGTGTGCTAGCCTCATGCTACTTGGCCCACTTTGTGTGTGTGTGTTTACATTTTGTGTGTGTGCATGCGTGCGTGTGTGTGTGTGAACAGACAGTCTAACAAGCCCCTCAGCGCATTCAAAGTGCAGTGGTTCTTCCTGTAAGGTGTGCTTCATACTGCAGCACACCTTGCAGGCTGCCGCAGAGAACTATGGCATGTTATTTAATTGTCAGCCATTGTTACCATTAATGCTATTTAGTGCTAGCTTGACCACCAGAGGATATCTTTGAGAAGCATTTGATAGCCTTCAATATTGCCTGTACGAGAGAATTGAAAACCTTTTTTTGTAAGAACATAGTATATGGGATTGATTTTAAGAAATGTAGCTTAATTTAAGTAATATTATAGTGTTTCTATTCCAAGAAAAATGAACACACGAAACCCTCAGTGTTTCCGTTAGGAAAATATGGCGCTGTACTACGTGACGGTCGGGAATTGTCACGTTCCTGACCTGTTTTCTGTTGTTTGGTATGTGTTTATTGGTCAGGGCGTGAGTTTTGGGTGGGCAGTCTATGTTTTCTGTTTCTATGTTGGTTTTGGGTTGCCTGGTATGGCTCTCAATTAGAGGCAGGTGTTTGACGTTTCCTCTGATTGAGAGTCATATTAAGGTAGGTTGTTCTCACTGTTTGTTTGTGGGTGATTGTTCCTGTGTCTGTGTAATCCACATGGGACTGTTTCGTTTGTTCGTTCGTTTAGGTAGTCTGTTCCTGTTCGTGCGTTCTTCGTCTATATGTAAGTTCATTTGTTTCAAGTCTGTTGACTTCGTTTATTGTTTTGTAGTTTGTTCTAGTGTTTGTTAGTGTTTTCGTCTTGTTGTAATAAATTCAGAATGTATTCATCACCCGCTGCGCCTTGGTCCGTTCATGCACCACAAGACAAACGTTACAGGAATAGGCTACAGTACTAAGAGCATAACATTTCCACATCCTAATTGTAGTCTAACCAATACCCAAATGGAAATTCAGTGAAAACACAAATCTCATTAGTTTATCAAGACCAGTCCCCAACGGTGCTGAAATAGTTGACTATTGCTATTGCTTCAAATCCTATTGCTTCAAACTTCAATATGCTTTTTAAATAAACAAGACCTACACCACTTTTAACAGCAAACTACTCAACACTAGTGAGACTCATGTCGCCGACGGTAGGCCTACGGTATATTGAAAAATACTTTTTTCAATGACGTGACTCTCCGCCAATAATTAGATTTAGATGATTGGAGGATTCTAAATGAATATATAAGGTGCCTTTTTCTTTAGAGCAAATCTGATCTGTGAGAATATCTATGGGACTTTTATATCATTCTAAATTAATTAATAATGATAATAATAATCGCTTTGTTTAAAAAATAACAATATTTTGGAGATGTCAAATAACCTAAAGTGAGCGAGAAAAAGGCCATTATTGAACATGGGGTGAGATATTCTTACTAATTTGTAAATAAAGCCAGTTTGTTATTTAGAATGATTTCTTTCTGTTTTTAGAGAGAGATGAAACCAAAAGCCCACCGTCACCTCATGGGTCTCCCGGTCGCGGCCGGAACGGGTATCGAACCAGCATCTGTAGCAACGCAGTTTCCACTGCGATGCAGTGTCTTAGACCGCGTCGCCACTTGGGAGGCCCCATCCACAAAGTGTTTAATGCTGATCAATTGCCTTGCACAAAGTATCAAAATACTGGAAAGAGTCTATTGTCCTGCTAATAGCCCATAATGGACTATTATAATACATGATGTCCAGCTCAGGATAACCAAAACATTTCTTTATTAAAGACTATCTGAAAGAATGTTGGTACTTATTTATTTTGATCCAAAGCCATGAATGAGTGAGTCACTCAGCTTTATGTAGGTGCCGAGGCTATATGACTGCGCCATCAACTTGATTATTTAGCTTATATTCAGTCAACACACAGTTGAAGTCGGAAGTTTACATACACTTACGTTGGAGTCATTAAAACAAGTTTGTCAACCACTCCCCAATACTTTGTGCATAACACAAGTCATTTTTCCAACAATCGTTTACAGACAGATTATTTCACTTATAATTCACTGTATCACAATTCCAGTGGGTCAGAAGTTTACATACACTAAGTTGACTGTGCCTTTAAACAGCGTGGAAAAATCCAGAAAATTATGTCATGGCTTTAGAAGCTTCTGATAGGCTAATTGACATAATTTGAGTCAATTGGAGGTGTACCTGTGGATGTATTTCAATGCCTACCTTCAAACGCAGTGCCTCTTTGCTTGACATCATGGGAAAATCAAAAAAAATCAACCAAGACCTCAGAAAAATAATTGTAGACCTCCACAAGTCTGGTTCATCATTGGGAGCAATTTTCAAATGCATGAAGGTACCATGTTCATCTATACAAACAATAGTACGCAAGTATAAACACCATGGGACAACGCAGCCGTCATACACGTGGTCTGTCTCCTAGAGATGAACGTACTTTGGTGCAAAAAGTGCAAATCAATCCCAGAACAACAGCAAAGGACCTTGTGAAGATGCTGGAGGAAACAGGTGCAAAAGTATCTATATCCACAGTAAAACGAGTCCTATATCGACATAACCTGAAAGGCCGCTCAGCAAGGAAGAAGCCACTGCTCCAAACCGGCATAAAAAACAGCCAGACTACGGTTTGCAACTGCACATGGGGACAAAGATCGTACTTTTTGGAGAAATGTCCTCTGGTCTGATGAAACAAAAATAGAACTGTTTGGCCATAATGACCATCGTTATGTTTGGAGGAAAAAGGGGGAAGCTTGCAAGCCGAAGAACACCATCCCAACCGTGAAGCACGGGGTTGGCAGCATCATGTTGTGGGGGTGCTTTGCTGCAGGAGGGACTGGTGCACTTCACAACATAGATGGCATCATGAGGGTTGAAAATTATGTGGATATATTGAAGCAACATCTCAAGACATCAGTCAGGAAGTTAAAGCTTGGTTGCAAATGGGTCTTCCAAATGGACAATGACCCCAAGCATACTTGCAAAGTTGTGACAAAATAGCTTAAGGACAACAAAGTCAAGGTATTGGAGTGGCCATCACAAAGGCCTGACCTCAATCCTATAGAACATTTGTGGGCAGAACTGAAAAAGCGTGTGCGAGCAAGGAGGCCTACAAACCTGACTCAGTTACACAAGCTGTCAGGAGGAATGGGCCAAAATTCTGACAACGTATTGTGGGAAGCTTGTGCAAGGCTAACAGAAATGTTTGATCCAAGTTAATCAATTTAAAGGCAATGCTACCAAATACTAATTGAGTGTATGTAAACTTCTGACCCACTGGGAATGTGATGAAAGAAATAAAAGCTGAAATAAATCATTCTCTCTACTATTATTCTGACATTTCACATTCTTAAAATAAAGTGGTCATCCTAACTGACATAAGACAGGGAATTTTACTAGGTTTAAATGTCAGGAATTGTGAAAAACTGAGTTTAAATGTATTTGGCTGAAGTGTATGTAAACTTCCAACTTAAACTGTATGTGGTAACTGTTGCTCCCAATGTTCTGAACAGTGTTTTAATCAATACACAGCAAATGGTCTACTTAACCCAATTTGACACACAATGTTTATACCCGCACAGCTTTGCTATCAAGACACATTGTATAGACAGGTAACGAGGCATGCAGGTTTTCATTCTTACATGATCAGTTTACACAGTGTGCGATTTAGCCCAATGTAACAATGTGTGTGGCTTCTTGCTAATCACCTGTATACAGATGATTAGCAGACAGACTATTTTCAGGGACTGGGATTGTGTACCTCTTGCCAGAGCCATTGTAAGAGCTTATAGAAATTTTACCTGGACTATAAAACTAAGAAGATGAGACTCTCAAACCAAAGTGATACATACATTATATTCCAAACCTCAATGTATATTTTTGTCAATGTTCATATTCTTTGGTCAATTTT
Organism: Salvelinus alpinus; assembly: GCF_045679555.1. Classification (NCBI taxonomy): domain Eukaryota; kingdom Metazoa; phylum Chordata; class Actinopteri; order Salmoniformes; family Salmonidae; genus Salvelinus; species Salvelinus alpinus. Next base: position 40,082,413 of record NC_092108.1, read on the forward strand.
CAACCTTCATACTACACATCTGGAAGACATTTTTATCTTTCTATACATACAATGAAGGAGATACTGTATCTGATGTGTCTTTCTGTATGGTGGACACAGCAGAATGGACTGAGGCTGACAAACAAGGTACTCTAGGAAACTGTTCCAAGCAAAAGCACATTATATTGTATTTAGCCTACTGCAGTGAAGTGTAGCTGACAATACCTGTGAGGCTATGTACTTCTCCATGGTGTTGTCCATGATGCGGGGCTGGCCCATCATAGTAACACTGCTGACCACTCTCTCCTCCGGCGGGATCTCGTTCAGCAGAGTCTTCCCTTTGAAGTTCTGCACCACCCCTAGAACCTGCACTCACAGCCACGGTCACGGGGCAGACAAAGGAAAATAGATATGGGGGATTGGTGTGCGCGGAAGTGAGACGGAAAGAAAGAAGAAATAGAGATGTGAGAGAGGAGAAGGAGTGGGAGACTTAGTTAGTTAGGCTGAGATGGAAATAGAGGCTCTGTGGTGTTTTTGCAGAGCTGAGTGCTTCGTAGAGTGCCTTTCACTTCTCAAAACATGGGTTATGTAATTATTTTTTTCTATTATAAAGGAATCGCATGGCTTGTTGCCCAAAAACATGAATTCAATCAGGGGCTGTGTGTTTGTGTGTCTTCAAGGAGTTTCATCCATTACCAGAGCCCAAATTAGCTTTTTTTGTGAGACGTCTATCTAAGGCAATGTTCAGATGGAGGAGAAATGCAACTCAGAAAAATGATCATCTAGAGCAGTGGTCACCAACCGATCGACCGTTCAATCCCTAAGGCATTTGTAGTTGTTTACCAAACATATCTGTAAAACAAAAAAAAACGATAAAGCCTTGCGTTCCTATAATTGTTTCTTTGTTTAGCGCTGTTGGTGGTAGGTGCACATGATTCAGCAGCACTAGTGCCAAGAAGGCAAAGTGTTCCTATTTTGAACCATTTCATGTGTCTGAAGGTAGAACTCTGCATACCCGGCAGGCCGGGTAGAGAGCAAGTGCACCTATAGGCCTATCGCAATCAGATAGTTCAGATCACTGTGTCTGCAGTTTCCTCGAGCCATAGACATAAAACAAAGCCTCGAGCACACTGCAAAGTTGATACTGTGAGATTTCCAAACGTTTAAAACCATAACTAGAGAGAGACAATGAATACAGCAAAGAGCTGCTGTTTTTACAAGTAAATTCATGTTTAAGCTGTTATTCAGCACTATCAAGACTTTGTTCAACACTTTTACAAGTCTTAAATGTGTGTTCTCCCTACTTCCACTCACGCTACAACCAGCACTGCAGCTGCAATGAATGAGTATAGAAAAGCGTTTCGATAAGCTTGCAAGATTCTTATTAGCGGCTTGTGTATTTTTTAATATTGAGGAATATTTCATTTCCTCTGGTCATTTTAAAATAAACTATTATTAATGTTAATGCAAATAGTCCGGGTAGCCATTTGATTACCTGTTCAGGAGTCTTATAGCTTGCGGGTGAAAGCTGTTGAGAAGCCTTTTGGTCCTAGACTTGGCACTCCGGTACAGCTTGCCATGCGGTAGCAGAGAGAACAGTCTATGACTGGGGTGGCTGGGGTCTTTGACAATTTGTAGGGCCTTCCTCTGACACCACCTGTTGTAAAGGTCCTGGATGGCAGGCAGCTTAGCCCAGTGATGTACTGGGCCATATGCACTACCCTTTGTAGTGCCTTGCGGTCGGAGTTCGAATAGTTGCTGTCCAGGCAGTGATGCGACCAGTCAGAATGTTCTCGATGTTGCAGCTGTAGAACCTTTTGAGGACCCATGCCTCCTTAGGGGGAATAGGTTTTGTCGTGCCCTCTTCACGACTGTCTTGGTGTGTTTGAACCATTCTAGTTTGTTGGTGATGTGGACACCAAGGAACTTGAAGCTCTCAACCTGCTCCACTACAGCCCTGTCGATGAGAATGGGGGCATGCTCGGTCCTCCTTTTCCTGTAGTCCACAATCATCTCCTTTGATCTCCTTTCCACAATCTCCATCTCCTTGAGGGAAAGGTTGTTATTCTGGCACCACACGGCCAGGTCTCTGACCTTCTCCCTATAGGCTGTCTCGTTGTTGTCGGTGATCAGGTCTACCACTGTTGTGTAGTCTGCAAACTTAATGATGGTGTCGGAACAATGCTTGGCCATGCAGTCGCAGGTGAACAAGGAGTACAGGAGGGGACTGAGCACGCAACCCTGAGGGGCTCCAGTGTTGAGGATCAACGTGACAGATGTGTTGCTACCTACCTTCACCACCTGGGGGCGGCCCGTCAAGAAGTCAAGGATCCAGTTGCAGAGGGAGGTGTTTAGTCCCAGGATCCTTATCTTAGTGATGAGCTTTGAGGGCACTATGGTGTTGAACGCTGAGCTGTAGTCAATGAGTAGCATTCTCACGTAGGTTTTCCTTTTTCCAGGTGGGAAAGGGCAATACAGATTGCATCATCTATGGATCTGTTTGAGAGGTATGCAAATTGTAGTGGGTCCAGGGTTTCTGGGATAATGGTGTTAATTTGAGCCATTACCAGCCTTTCAAAGCACTTCATGGCTATGTTCATGAGTGCTACAGGTCTGTAGTCATTTAGGCAGGTTACCTTAGTGCTCTTGGGCACAGGGTCTATGGTGGTCTGCTTGAAGCATGTTGGTATTACAGACTCAATCAGGGACATGTTGAAAATGTCAGTGAAGACACCTGCCAGTTGGTCACCAAGTCCTGGCAATCCATCTAGCCCAGCGGCCTTGTGACTGTTGACCTGTTTAAAGGTCTTACTCACGTTGGCTACGGAGAGCGTTATCACACAGAATATCTGATGCTCTCATCGATGCCTCAGTGTTGCTTGCCTCGAAGCAAGCATAGAAGTTATTTAGCTCGTCTGGTAGGCTTGTGTCACTGGGCAGCTCGCGGCTGTGCTTCCCTTTGTAGTCTGTAATAGTTTGCAGGCCCTGCCACATCCTACGAGCGTCGGGGCCGGTGTAGTACGATTCAATCTTGGTCCTGTATTGGCGCTTTGCCTGTTTGATGGTTCGTCGGAGGGCATAGCAGGACTTCTTATAAGCTTCCGGGTTAGAGTCCCACACCTTGAAAGCGGCAGCTCTACCCTTTAGCTCAGTGCGAATGTTCCCTGTAATCCATGGCTTCTGGTTGGGGTATGTACGTACAGTCACTGTGGGGACTACATCCTCGATGCACTTATCGATAAAGACAGCGACTGATGTGGTGTACTCCACATTGCCATCGGAAGAATCCTGGAACATATTCCAGTCTGTGCTAGCAAAACAGTCCTGTAGTTTAGCATCTGCTTCATCTGACCACTTTTTTATAGACAGAGTCACTGGTGCTTCCTGTTTTAATTTTTGCTTGTAAGCAGGAATCAAGAGGATAGAATTATGGTCAGATTTGCCAAATGGAGGGCGAGGGAAAGCTTTGTACGCATCTCTGTGTGTGGAGTAAAGGTGATCTAGAATTGTTTTCCCTCTGGTTGCGCTTTAAACATGCTGATAGAAATGAGGTAAAACTGATTTAAGTTTCCCTGCATTAAAGTCCCCGGCCACTAGGAGCGCCGCCTTTGGGTGAGCGGTTTCCTATTTGCTTATTTCCTTATACAGCTGACTCAGTGCGGTCTTAGCGCCAGACTCCGTCTGTGGTGGTAAATAAACAGCCACGAAAAAAATAGATGAAATAGTGTGGCAAATAGTGTGGTCTACAGTTTATCATGAGATACTCTACTTCAGGCGAGCAAAATCTAGAGACTTCCTTAGATTTCGTGCACCAGCTGTTGTTTACAAATATACACAGACCGCCCCCCCTCGTCATACCGGAGTGTGCTGTTCTGTCTAGTCGGTGCAGCGTATATCCCGCTAGCTGAATGTTTTCCATGTCGTCATTCAGCCACGATTCGGTAAAACACAAGATATTACAGTTTTTGATGTCCCATTGGTAGGATATTCGTGATCGTACCTCATCTAATTTATTGTCCAATGTTTGTAAGTTGGCAAGTAATATTGATGGTAAGGGGCGTCGGCGGATCCTTACGAGGCACCCTGCTCTGGGTCTCTTTCTCTTGCCTATGACGGGGATTTCGGCCTTGTCGGGTGTCTGAAGTACATCCTGTGCGTCCTGCTCGTTGAAGAAAAAATCTTTGTTTAATACGAGGTGAGTGGTCACTGTCCTAGTATCCAGAAGCTCTTTATGTACAAAACATTATGTACAAATAACGTGAAAAAACCACATAATAGCACAATTGGTTAGGCGCCTGTAAAATGGCTGCCATTTCTTCCGGCACTATCTTAACTCATGGCGTTACTACTCTGCATGAATCTGTAGGTAGCTAACCAACCAGGTTCAATGTTAGCTACAGTAGCTAACATTAGGCTATAACTAGTCAAGCAAATGGGTCTGAGATACAAATAATAAGATCACACACGGAACAACAGCTAGCTAGCCAGCCAGCTAACGTTAGCTAGCTAACAGTACACTTTAACTTGAAATGAAACCACTTTGTCAAAATCTGAAAATGTAGCTAGCTAGACTATCATCGATGGACGCATCTCCTTCGGACGCCATGGTTGCTCTTAGTATGAAGATGGAGACAGGTATTTTCTCATCTCCTTAGCTATCATACTCAAATTCCACTGATTTCAAAACTCAGTCCTCCAGAAAGTGGAGAGCATACACTGTAGCTAACAGTACACTTTAACTTGACATTAGGCTTATGAAGTTTTAATACGCGATACATTTTTTAGAAAGCAGCGTTAGAGAGGACTCCCTAGACATACTGACCAGCTCAAATAGAACCAGCTCAAATAGACAGAAGCATGCTATATGGCAGACCAATCCAAACTCAACTCTCGGCATGTCCAGTCCACTTATTTATTTCACCTTTATTTAACCAGGTAGGCCAGTTGAGAACAAGTTCTCATTTACAACTGCAACCTGGCCAAGATAAAGCAAAGCAGTGCAACAAAAACAACAACACAGAGTTACACATGGGATAAGCAAATGTACAGTGAATAACACAATAGAAAAATCTGTATACAGTGTGTGCAAAATGAAGTAAGAAGGTAAGGCAATAAACAGGCCAATAGTGGCGAAGTAATTACGATTCAGCAATTTACACTGGAGTGATATATGTGCAGATGAGGATGTGCAAGTAGAAATACTGGTGTGCAAAAGAGCAGAAAAACAAAAACAAACATGGGGATGAGGTAGGAAGTTGGTTGGATGGGCTACTTACAGATGGACTGTGTACAGGTGCAGCGATCGGTAAGCTGCTCTGACAGCTGATGCTTAATGTTAGTGAGGGAGATATAAGTCTCCAATTCTGTGATTTTTGCAATTCGTTCCAGTCATTGGCAGCAAAGAACTGGAAGGAAAGGTGGCCAAAGGGGATGACCAGTGAAATATACCTGCTGGAGCACGTGCTACGGTTGGGTGTTGCTATGCTAAGGCGGCGCTTTACCTAGCAAATACTTATAGACCTGGAGCCAGTGGGTTTGGCGACGAATATGTAGCAAGGACCAGCCAACGAGAGCATACAGGTCGCAGTGGTGGGTAGTATATGGGGCTTTGGTGACAAAACGGATGGCACTGTGATAGACTGCATCAATCTGCTGAGTAGAGTGTTGGACACTATTTTGTAAATGACATCGCCGAAGTCAAAGATCGGTAGGAAATAGAAAGCCGATTCTAGATTTAACTTTGGATTGGAGATGCTTAATGTGAGTCTGGAAGGAGAGTTTACAGTCTAGCCAGACACCTAGGTATTTATAGTTGTCCACATATTCTAAGTCAGAACCGTCCAGAGTAGTGATGCTAGTGGGGCGGGAGGGTGCGGGAAGCGATCGGTTGAAGAGCATGCATTTTGTTTTACTAGCGTTTAAGAGCAGTTGGAGGCCACGAAAGGAGTGTTGTATGGCGTTGAAGCTCGTTTGGTTTGTTAACACAGTGTCCAAAGAAGGGCCAGATGTATACAGAATGGTGTCGTCTGCGTAGAGGTGGATCAAAGATTCACCAGCAGCAAGAGCGACATCATTGATATATACAGAGAAAAGAGTCGGTCCGAGAATTTAAACCTGGTTGCTGTAGCACTCTGCTTCAGATATGGCATGTTATGAAATTGCAATGTAGTAATAATCGTTTGTGCGCAAGTTGTAATCTTACGCCACGGCACTAAATTATATACACATGCATGAATGAACACTGCATGTGAGAGTGAATAACACAAGCAGGGCACAAGCGTACAGAGAATTGACAAAAGTAGGGCACATCAAAGGTAAAAGACATATGTGACTTAACGCGAGACATACACATGGTGTGAATGCATCCAGAAAATAACATTCTGTAGTTATAGGTTCATGTACTCTATAACACTTTAGGGGAAAAAACATGCAGACACACACAAGACACAGACATGGATGCAAGTAAACCTGCACACACACACACACACACACCTTTACCCCATGGCCCAGGCACCCTGCGGTTTTAACACACACACGCTCATACACCCACCCACACACACACACACACACACCATGGCCCAGGCACCCTGCTGTTTTCTGTTAGGCACTGTGCTTTCTTGCTGATGACGCGTGATGTGCGCCTGCTCGCCTGTTATACGGTGGTTTGATCTCAGATATCTCCTGCTGGGTCCTTTCCTACCTTTCCCCTTTCCCCATTCTCGTTAACTAGGTCATACTAGGTCTATATCCCAAATGGCACCCTATTCCCTACACAGTGCACTACTTTTGACCAGGCCCGTTAGAAAAGTGGTGCACTACATAGGGAACATGGTGACATTTGGGACGCACATAACACTATAACTCTCCACTTATCCTGTCAGAAATGGATGATCTTTGTGCTAGTAGTAATTTAGAGTTGTTGAAGATAAACATGCCATGAGCAGCAACTTTGCACTGATGTTTCCACACCCAATTTGTATGCAACAACCAATTAAGCAAGATTTCTCCATAGACTAGTGCTCTGAAACCCGAGAAACTCAAGCAAATCTAACGGTTTTCATACTCACTCTAGCAAGAGACACACCAACTAATATGTGTATTGCAGAGACATCAAAAGGAGCCCACTCATAGAGGAGCTCAGTCACTTTCCCTATACTAAACACAACAGATCCAAGTGGCCCTACTGTGTTCATCTGAGCCAATTATCCAGCCATACTAGGGGGAAAAAAACAGTGTTTTCCATAAGTGCCGGCTGTCGGCTAAATTCACAATAACAGAGTCATTGTAAGCTGGTTACTTTTTCCACTTCATAAATGAACTAGGTTTCTTTTCATTTAAACGTCTCAATTTGCTCATCAGAAAAATCCGTAGCCTTCTCCCGCTAGAATGAACGATATGCAGTGATCTATTGGTAGGACAGGCACCTGTCAGTCACAAAGCGAGCGATGCCAGGGAGACTGCTGGTTTGTACAGTTCGTCAGTCTGCTGTCTGTCCCACCTCTTCGTACCGGTGTTCTTTTTGTGCCCTGTGGTTGGCTGAAGTCAAATCTATTTATGGAGGAGAGCATGATGCTTCTTCCTCATCTCCTGTGAGTGAATTTACACGTCCTATGTAATGTAACTGGTAACGATGAGTTGAAATTCACTTAATTATTGTTTTGTGGCATGTGCATACTGGTAGGTTACTACTTCTTTTTGGCGATTATCTGCAGATAAATGATGAATACATTCGACGAAGGTGTTGAATCCTCACTGCAGGATAAATAGGAAGTGAAGAGAGCCTCATTCTGGTCCGAAATACGATAGAAGACAACAGATTTGCATTTGTATTTATTAAGGATCCCCATTAGCTGCTGCCAAGGTCCAAACAGGATAAGGCAATTACATCACCCGACATGTACTGCTTTATTTAACATCATACAACACATTATTACACCACTACTCTACTACTACATATTTACAATACAAAATATATAATACCATAATATTTCAACAATACAATGTATGTGTGTGTAGTGTGTTTAGCATATGTTTGCGTATGCGTGTGTGCCTGTCCTTGTTGTTCCATAAGGTGTAGTTTTATCTGATTTTTAAATCTGATTTTACTGCTTGCTTGAGTTACTTGATGTGGAATAGAGTTCCATGTAGTCGTGTCTCTATGTTGTACTGTGTGTTTCCCAGAGTCTGTTCTGGACTTGGGGAATGTGAAGAGCCCCCTGGTGGCATGTCTTGTTGGGTATGCATGGGTGTTGGAGCTGTGTGCTAGCCGTTTGAACAGACAGATCAGTGCTTTCAACAAGTCAATAGCTCTCAAAAAGACAAGCAGTGATGCAGTCAATCGCTTCTCTATTTTGAGCCAGGAGAGATTGACATGCATGTTATTGAAGTTAGCTCTCCGTGTACATTTAAGGGCCAGTTGTGCTGCTCTGGGCCAATTGTAATTTGCCTATGTCCCTCTTTGTTGCACTTGACCATATGACTGGACAGTAGTCCAGGTGCAATAAAACTAGGGCCTGTAGGACTTGTTTTGTTGATAGTGACGTCAAGAAAGCAGACCTCTCTCGATCTTAGCTACCGTGGCATCAATATGTTTTGACCATGACAGTTTACAATCCAGGGTTACATCAAGCAGTTTAGTCCTAAGCTTGCTCAATTTCCACATTACCCATTACAAGATTTAGTTGAGGTTTAGGGTTTAGTTAATGATTTGTCCTAAATACAATGGTTTTAGTTTTAGAAATATTTAGGACTAGCTTATTACCACCCATTCTAAAGCTGACTGTAGCTCTTTGTTAACCTCTTGACGCTACGTGTTAGATTATTATTATTATTTTTTTTTTAAATAACGTTCCCAAGGTAAACGGACTATTTCTCAGGTCCAGATGGTAGAATATGCATATAATTTACAGATTAGGATAGAAACCACTCCAAAGTTTCCAAAACTGTCAAAATATTGTCTGTGAGTATAACAAAACTGATTCTGCAGGCGAAAACTGAGAAAATCTAACCCGGAAGTGATATTCTTTTTAATCTGTGTTTCCTGGCCTGTCTTTCTTCCATTTAAAGGGGTATCAACCAGATTCCTTTTCCAATGACTTCCTCAGGCTGTGACCAGGCTTTGGACATAGTTTCAGGCTTTTATTTTGAAAAATGAGCGAGATTTTTCAAAAGTAGTCAGGTGTCCTCTGAATAGTTCCTGCGCGCGAGAGGGTAGCTCATCACTAAGCTCGGGGCCCTTGGTCTGAACCGCGCCCTGTGCAACTGGGCCTGGACTTCCTGACTGGCCGACCCCAGGTGGTAAAGGTAGGCAACAACACCTCCGCCACGATGATCCTCGCCATGGGAGCCCCACAAAGGTGCGTGCTCAGCTCCCTCCTGTACACCCATGACTGCGTGGCCAGACACGTTTCCAACTCAATCATCAAGTTTGCTGATGACACAACAGTGGTAGGCCTGATCACCAACATGCCTCAATCATGTTTCAAGTTTTATTAGTCGTATGTACAGGATACACATGGTATACTGTCCAACGAAATGCTTACTTGCAGGTTCCTTCTCGACAATACAACAACAATAAGAAATAAGAAAATAAAAATATGAACATAAAGTAAATGGCTGAGTAGAATAGAATATATATTTTAGCATAAGTATAATACAGGAAGGCACAATTTATAGTACAATATTTACACAAGGAGGGATTGGAGGGCAAGTGTTTAAATTGTGCAGTATGAACAAATCGAGTCTGGTAGCAGTAGTTGTAATTTGTGTGAAGCATGAATGCATATACTGTATGTGTGTGTGCACCACACAGGTGGATTTGCGGAGCTCCTACCTACTTGCATTGTACGCGTTGCGCGACACAGAGTTGTCGGGGTTTGTTCTGCTGACATTGAATTCTGAACTGCGGGCTCTCAGCAAGGTATGGATTTCTCAGTTCATCCAGGTTTTTTGGTTGGGGTATGTCCAGATTGTTATTGTGGGTACATCATCATCAACGCATTTCCTAATGAAGCCTGTGACTGACGATGTATATTTCTCAATGTTGATGGATGAATCCTGGGTTGAGGAATCTTTGAGCATAATCCAATCAGTATTTTCAAAACTGTCCTGCAGCATCGAGTCTGCCTCCTATGTCCAGCGCCTCACTTTTCTCTGTATTGATGGCTCCCTCTTGAGTTGCTGCTTGTAGGCTTGGAGAAGGAACAGAGAGACGCTATCTGATTGGCCGAAGAGAGGGTAGGGATGGCTTAGTACGCATCACGGCTGTTTGCGTACACATGGTCCAGCACGTTGTTTCCGTTCGTGTGGCAGTTGGTGATACTTTGGAATCATTTGTTTAAAATTTGCTTGGTTCAAATCTCCCACGGCAATAAAGACGGCTTCCAGGTGAGACAATTCTCGCTGGTTAATGTGCTTATACAGTTCACTAAGTGCGGCCTTGATGTTTGCTTGTAGGGGTATGTACACAGCTGTGATAATAACACAAGTGAATTCCCTCGACATATAGTGGGGTCGGTATTGTAGCATCAGAAACTCCATGTCAGGTGAACAGGAGCTCGAGACATTTTCAACTTCGGTACACCAGGAATTGTTGACGGGGAAGCATACACCTTCCACCATACTCTAATCAGAAGCCACCATACGATCCATACGCTAAATTTAAAAGCACAGTCGAGTGAATTGTATGTAAGCCATGTGCCTGTAAAAACAAAGATACAGCATTCCCTGATGTCCCGCTGTAATTGAAGCCATACTCGAGTTCACAAAGTTTACTTTCCAGCAATTGGATATTAGCCATCAGGATACAAGGAATCATACCACAGGAGGTTGGTGGCACCTTAATTGGGGAGGACGGGCTCGTGGTAATGGCTGGAGCATTATGAATGGAATGGTGTCAAATACATCAAACACATGGTTTGATAACATTCAATTTACTCCGTTCCATACATTATTATGAGCCGTAAGTGTCCACAGCAGCAGGGCCAATAAAATACATGCAGTGCAATCAGAAAGTTTTCAGACCCCTTGACTTTTTCCACATTTTGTTATGTTACGGCCTTATTCTACAATTGATTAAATAATGTTGTTTCCCTCATCAATCTACATGCAAATCCCCATAATGACAAAGCAACAACTGTTTTAAATGTACAAATAAAAAACAGAAATACCTTATTTACATAAGTATTGCTATGAGACTCAAAATTGAGCTCAGGTGCATCCTGTTTCCATTGATCATCCTTGAGATGTTTCTACAATTTGATTGGAGTCCACGTAAATTCAATTGATTGGACATGATTTGGAAAGGCACACACACCTGTCTATATAAGGTCCGACAGTCGACCAAGCCATGACAATTGAAGGAATTGTCCATAGAGCTCCGAGACAGGGGAAAGGGTACCAAAACATGTCAGCAGCATTGAAGGTCCCGAAGAACACAGTGGCCTCCATCATTCTTAAATGGAAGAACTTTGGAACCGCCAAGAATCTTCCTAGAGCTGGCCACCCAGCCAAACTGAGCAATCAGGGAAGGGCCTTATTCAGGGTGGTGACCAAGAACCAGATGATCACTCTGACAGAGCACCAGAATTCCTCAGTGGAGATGGGAGAACTTTCCAGAAGGACAACCGTCTCTGCAGCACCACCAATCAGGCCTTTATGGTGTGATTATGGAGTGACCAGACGGCCTGCTTGGAGTTTGCCAAAAGGCACCTAAATTACTCTCAGACCATGAGCAACAAGACTCTCTGGTCTGATGAAAACAAGATTGGCCTCTTTGGCCTGAATGCCAAGTGTCACGTCTGGAGGAAACCTGGAACCATCCCTACGGTGAAGCATAGCGGTGGCAGCATCATGCTGTGGGGATGTTTTTCAGCGGCAGACTAGTCAGGATCGAGGGAAAGATGAATGGTGCAAAGGACAGAGAGATCCTTGATGAAAACCTGCTCCAGAGCGCTCAGGACCTCAGACTGGAATGAAGGATCAACTTCCAACAGGAAAACGACCCTAAGCACACAGCCAAGACAACGCAGGATTGGCTCCGGGACAAGTCTCTGAAAGTCCTTGAGTGGCCCAGCCAGAGTCCGGACTTGAACCTGATCGAACAACTCTGGAGAGACCTGACAATAGCTGTGTAGCAACGCTGCCCATCCAACCTGACAGAGCTTGAGAGGATCTGCAGAGAAGAATGGGAGAAACTCCGCCAAGCTTGTAGCGTCATACCCAAGAAGACTCGAGTAAAGGGTCTGAATACTTATGTAAATGCATTATTTCTGGGGTTTTTTGTTTCATAAATGTGCAAAAAAATTCTAAAAACTGTTTCTGCTTTGTCATTATGGGGTATTGTGTGTATATTGATGAGGGAAAAAAACAATTTCATCCATTTTAGAATAAGGCTATAAAGTAACAAAATGTGAAAAAAGTCAAGGGGTCTGAATACTTTCCGAATGCATTGTCATTTGACGAACAAACATTATTTTGGCAATTCATATACTGCAGTAAAGGCTACCGTCCCACGCTATATACGCTACTGTCCCACCTGCCCATAAGAAGTTAAGGGTTTTGGCGAGACTTTATCCAACTCACGTTCTGGGAACGTTCCAGGAATATTAAAACATGACGTTAACCTCGGGACCATAAGAGGATGTTCAGTACAGGTCCCAGTTTGGTCACAGTATAACTTTATAATAAGGTATTATGATGTCCATTACATGCTGACCTCACCGCCCGCGTTGTGTGTGCCAAAAGTGGTCAGGGTTTTGTTTCATGGTCATCTGGAGGTTTGTGTAGTTCCCGCATTTTCACAGGGAAGGGAAAATGGACGCTTTTAGGACGTTCTTGGGCATTGTATTATGGTCCCCTGGAGATTTTGTCTAGTTCCCGGTATGTTCCAGGGACATCCCAGAGGATGTTTTTAGGACAGTCTTGGAATGTTGTGTCATAGTCTCCTACAGATTGTCATCTCTGCACTCATCTCATATAAACTTTTCATAGAGCAGTCTTTTCTATTCCCTGAAATCTTACCAAGGTAAGTTCAAGACCAGAATTTCTCACTTACACAATATCATGCAAATTAATTATGTAGGCAAATTTACTTGGACCAGAATAAGTCATTTATTTTCTTTCACTTTGAAAATGTGGAGGACGTTGTGTAGATCAGTAGGGGGGAAAAATCTAACCTAATCCCTTTTTAGATTTAAGGCAGCAAGATGTGAAGACTGTGCAAGGGATGTGTAGACTTTCACCTTGGACTGTATAGAGTTCAAACATGTTACATGTAAAAAGTATGTACATGTGACCACAGAGAGGGCCTTATCACAAAGAGTTAATGTAGCAAGCATATAATAAGCATGTAATGCATACTGTTGGAATCGGCTAAACTTTGAACATTGAGATATTAAATCAATTATAGAAAAGAAGCCTTGAATAGAAAGAGTGAAAGAGACCCGGTTTTATGTCAGAAGTTAATGGTTCTCTGTAGAAAGCCAAAAGGCTTTGGAATGTGTTGGGCGGATGAGATGAGAGCAACTGTTGATATAGGGAAGACAGATGGGTATCTGTGGATTAGGTGAAGGAGGGGTTGAGGTCAGGAGGTGTGGACAGATTCCCTTAAGGGTGTAATAAGGGTTTGGTATCCTGTTACCCTCTTTACCCTCTTCCTGTTGAACCATAAATTGTAAGGATTGGAGAAAAGGAGGAGTGTCTTAAGTGGGATGTATATAACTGTAATGGAGAGAAATGTTTTGCTGTCTGAATACAGCTGTACAGAACCTTTGGGAAGAATTAAACTTGGTTAAAGCGTATCTAGTGTCCGTGAGTTATTTACTCCGAAAAGTAAGAACCTAACAGATGGTGTAGTCGGCAGAATTCACCACGATTTGTAGTCAAACCAAAGAGACCAGATCAGTGGAGCAGAGCTGGCAACAAGTTAGGCTAGTTACTATATCTGTTTCCACTCATTTGACATCTTGTCGGAGATGAGAATTGGCTGAACTAATTATGGGATACGGACCTGGAGAGCCTAGGTTTAATTCTGTAAGCCCATTGTGTAAACGACCGGTCGGAAATATCTGGTATAGCGTAGGTTCCATAAGGATAGGTCCCGAGTGGAGGTTTTTCCTCTGCGAGATCCAGATAAAAATATAAGAGCCAAGCTAAAGTGAGTGAAGGCTAGGTTCCTTTTAAGGATAGGCAAGCGTTTGCATCATTTTCAAAAGCGCAACAACAAATCCTCCGGAAAGTAGAAGGAATGGAACTTTCACCTAGCGGTGTATAGTCTCTGTTCGATCGATAAGTGGTTCATAGACATTTTATGTGCGAGACCGCAACACATTGGTAGACAATTTGGCGGAACAGGGTCATAAAGCATCATATGACAAAGCACAACTAACAAAGCAAGAGGTAACATATTTAGGGGTTTTGATTTCTAAGGGCAAGATACACATTACCAGGGATCGGGTAGAAACAATGCGTTCTTTGGCACCAAACACTCCTTGCACGCTCAGGAAAACTTCAGGAGTTTTCAATTTTATTAGACATTTTATTTCGTCATTCTCTGAAATTGCTGAGACACTTACAAAGTTGACGAAAGGGGGGAAGGGTCCCCATTAGAGGATAGAGTGGAATCAAGAGTGTGAGGAAGCGTTTGTCGAGTTAAAGAAGCAATTGCGTCAAGTGCCAGCATTGGGATTGCGAAATCTAAAATTATCTGTTAAAAAATGTTGTTCATGAACAGGAAAAACATTGTAGCGCGATGGCTACGCAAAAATTAAGAGGGCCAAGAGGAATGCTACATTACCTTAGGGCGGTACAGGCGACAGAAGTTGTGTTCAATAACACGGCTTCCATTACAATGGGTAAAAAAGTTGATTTGTATGTTACACACGCAGTAGCAACCATAGTGAACAGCACATGTTACTAGTGCAAGATGGACAAAATGGGAATTAACGTTAAATGGGGAAAATCTACAATTTCAGAAGATTGGTGCTTTGAAACCTGCGTCGTTAATGCTGTTGCATGGGGAGGGTGAATCGCATACATGTGACCCAGATCAGATTACTCCAAAACCTAGGCCTGATTTGCCAGAGACAGCATTGGAATCGGGAAAAATATTGTATACAGATGGCTCTAGATAAATGAACACAGAAGGGAAGAGAGTAACATAACGGGGTATGCTGTGTGTGGTATGCATTTGGAGTAGTTCATGATTTCGGTACATTGTGGTCACCACGGGGCATGTTAACAGCGACAGGAACACCAATAAAAATGGTCTGGAGGTAGAGGCATTATCAGAAGCATGTCAGTTACCCAGTAAATTAACAGTGGTGAAATGTGAAGCTCATTCTAGTAGTACAGATAAAATCGCCATAAGGAATCGTAAAGCAGACGGAATGGCTAAGGCGGCTGCCTTGGTGAGAGAAAGTGTTAGAAAACCACATGTATATATTGCGGATTCCTTACGATGACAAATTGGCTAAATTTGCCACAGGAAAACGTATTTTGGGTTGAAGATTCTAGGCGAAATGCCAGGGGAATGGATTCTAAAGGTAAAACAATTAAATGATATGGCCAAACACTCCTTGCAAATGCAGAAGGCCTTAGGGTTTGTTTAAATCAGACATTTTATGTGGTTTAATTTTTAAATAAATGTACGTTTGATGTCGTCTTATTCTGGAATGGAATTCTAGAATGGACGAAAGAGTGGAGGGGTCACGAGGAATTAGTATAGGGGTTACCTAACCTAAAATGAACTGGGGATCACGAGGAATTGGTATAGGGCTTACCAAACCTAAAATGAACTTTTCATTTCTTATGTGGTGTGGTGGTTATGGAGAATCATGGGGAAAAGGAGACCAGTGAATCGTTAGACTCGGTGGGGAGATACTGTCGCCGTGTTGTGGGATTTACTGGATGGGGTCTTTTCAATGCAGTAAAATTGGGTCTGCAGGAGGATGGAAATGTTTTGAAGAGGTATTTAAATGGTTTCCGAAGGACAGGGAAAGGAAATGAGAGGAAACATTTTAATGGTGTAGAGCCCTGTACACAAAAAAAATCCTAATTAGAAATGATCACCTCATTAGAAATTGACGGAACAGGGGGATTTCATTATAAAATTCATGAGAAACACCGTTCTCTATCCAAATTGTACCATTATGTAAGGAAATTATTATTATTTCCGTAGGGAGTTATAAAGAGTTGTAAGTCTAAGTTGATTAGTTATTCGAATTTGTTTATTTTTGATTTAACATGTTTTTGTTTAATCACCTGTTTGAAAGGGGAAAATGACCAGTTCCCTGAGGTCCTGGTCTTTGGGTACCTATACAGTGGTACTGTGTTCAGGCTGCATATAAGGAAGGAAAATATATGTTAATAAGGGATGACAGTTACTTCAAATGGATTGTGATATATGTATTGCTGATTTCATGTTGTGTTTTTGTTTTGATACAAATATCACCAGATTGGGATCCTGGAGTGGGAATTCTGCGAGGGGTTAGGGTGCTAACTTCAGGACCTGGTAACTCTTCCTAGAGGTCGCCAGTAGAATAAGGGAGTATGGACTAATTTAGAAAATGGTTTTAGCAGTAACATTATGTTATGCTTTTTGACATTTGTCTTAGAGATGGTATTAAAAGAAGGTTAATGTCATAATTCGTCATATTGTCAATGTTTGTCTGGTTTCCTGAAACAGAAATGTAATGAACTTAACTGTTGTTTTGATCTGTGCTTTTTTGAGGTATTCATGGAAGGTGACGTCAGATCTTAATGCGTGGTAGGAATAATTTGACCATAGACAGTGTGTGTAAACCTCAAAACCCTCCCTAACCGGCTGAAGAAAGAGCGACAAAGGCGTGCAATGGGAGACAGTGACTTGTACTACTCCTATCTGAGTCCGAGCCATAAACCAGGGCCGGGGTGCTGAGAGCGCGTGTGGAGTGAGCGTGGAGAGAGAGAACAAGCTCAGGTGAGAGACTTGTGTACGTGGGAGAAACGGAGGTGTCTACTTGGATATTAAAATCGGGACATTATCAAGGGCCATGAAATGTGACAGGCAAAAGTTACATGTGCCGTTGGGAAAATGAACTGTAAACGACATCTGAAGAAGACACGCTAGAATGATAAGTGCCGGGTGAAGGAAAGGGGGGGTGGGGGTGGGGGTATACGCCCCCTAACTATTTAGACTAAAAATTTACATTACATTTACATTTAAGTCATTTAGCAGACGCTCTTATCCAGAGCGACTTACAAATTGGTGCATTCACCTTATGATATCCAGTGGAACAACCACTTTACAATAGTGCATCTAACTCTTTTAAGGGGGAGGGGGGGGTTAGAAGGATTACTTTATCCTATCCTAGATATTCCTTAAAGAGGTGGGGTTTCAGGTGTCTCCGGAAGGTGGTGATTGACTCCGCTGACCTGGCGTCGTGAGGGAGTTTGTTCCACCATTGGGGTGCCAGAGCAGCGAACAGTTTTGAATTGAGATACTGATCTTTCTTTACCAGGCCAATCAAGACAGGAAAACAGGGACAAAGGGGGGCGGTATTGAGAAGAGTTATGACCAGCAATAAAAAGTTGTTTATAAATGTATGTTCTAACAGGGATGATCTGTGCTAAGTTGGTAAACTGGAATATGAGCCCTAGACTCAAAGTCAGCACTGAAGTCAGTCATTCTAAATATGGGTTGGATAATTTATAAAATGTTTTAGTTGTGATTGGGATACAGCGAGTCAGAATTGCTCAAGCACGATGAGGGGTGGATACGCTGCTAACATTGATTTGGCCGAGAGAGTCTCCAGAAACGTACCCCCTCATCCTGAGGGGAGGTGGTTTGTTTGGGGGAATCACTGGATGACAGCTTGGGACAACTATTAACGTTTTTATTTTTTTAACCTGTATTCAGAATTGTTATGTTACATCGCATCAATGAGTTGTGCTAAGTTATTAAACATGTACTTTGTATAATATGTTTTTAGGTTTCGTGGAACATGAGCGTGTTCATTGTTCCAGAGGAGGGAATGATGTATATTGACTAACTGGTTTGAGAAGGTGGTAGTATGTTTAGAACTGTAGAAAATGCATTAGGAGTATAGTGTGTTATGGGTTAGATGTAAGGATAGAGGAGTATCATTCCCCAGAGACTGTATATTGTTACAGGAGATAGCTCATAGAAGAGGGAGAGCAGCTAACTGTACACAATATGGGGATTTAGTTGAACATTACACCTACCTAGATCATGGTAAGAGTAGAAGAGATAGTGTTGGCATTTCAGACATTATGGTAAACTTTCAGGACACCTGTGACTCAGAGTTTTGTTAGGTTGGATATTATTCCCAACTCTTTCATTTTTCTCCAATTTCTAACAGCCGGCGAACATTTGACAGATTACATGCAGGAGGTATTCTCACGGCAGAGGCGCTGTGGGGACAGTAACTGAAGGAGCTGTAGGGACAGTAACAGAAGGCGCTGTAGGGACAGTAACTGAAGGAGCTGTAGGGACAGTAACTGAAGGAGCTGTAGGGACAGTAACTGAAGGAGCTGTAGGGACAGTAACTGAAGGAGCTGTAGGGACAGTAACCGAAGGAGCTGTAGGGACAGTAACTGAAGGAGCTGTAGGGACAGTAACTGAAGGAGCTGTAGGGACAGTAACTGAAGGAGCTGTAGGGACAGTAACAGAAGGAGCTGTAGGGACAGTAACTGAAGGAGCTGTAGGGACAGTAACTGAAGGAGCTGTAGGGACAGTAACTGAAGGAGCTGTAGGGACAGTAACTGAAGGAGCTGTAGGGACAGTAACTGAAGGAGCTGTAGGGACAGTAACCGAAGGAGCTGTAGGGACAGTAACTGAAGGAGCTGTAGGGACAGTAACTGAAGGAGCTGTAGGGACAGTAACTGAAGGAGCTGTAGGGACAGTAACTGAAGGAGCTGTAGGGACAGTAACTGAAGGAGCTGTAGGGACAGTAACTGAAGGAGCTGTAGGGACAGTAACTGAAGGAGCTGTAGGGACAGTAACTGAAGGAGCTGTAGGGACAGTAACTGAAGGAGCAGTAGGGACAGTAACTGAAGGAGCTGTAGGGACAGTAACTTAAGGAGCTGTAGGGACAGTAACTGAAGGAGCTGTAGGGACAGTAACTGAAGGAGCTGTAGGGACAGTAACTGAAGGAGCTGTAGGGACAGTAACTGAAGGAGCTGTAGGGACAGTAACTGAAGGAGCTGTAGGGACAGTAACTGAAGGAGCTGTAGGGACAGTAACTTAAGGAGCTGTAGGGACAGTAACTGAAGGAGCTGTAGGGACAGTAACTGAAGGAGCTGTAGGGACAGTAACTGAAGGAGCTGTAGGGACAGTAACTGAAGGAGCTGTAGGGACAGTAACCGAAGGAGCTGTAGGGACAGTAACTGAAGGAGCTGTAGGGACAGTAACTGAAGGAGCTGTAGGGACAGTAACTTAAGGAGCTGTAGGGACAGTAACTGAAGGAGCTGTAGGGACAGTAACTGAAGGAGCTGTAGGGACAGTAACTGAAGGAGCTGTAGGGACAGTAACTGAAGGAGCTGTAGGGACAGTAACTGAAGGAGCAGTATTAGTAGCGAAGGATGCTATATTGATAGCATGGAATTGGACTACTGAGCAAATGAGGGGTATTGTGAGACTATAGTCATGGGTCATGTTGGAAGTAGCAGTGGTTACTAAGTAGCATTGTTGGGATATCAGTTTATGATGACTTATGTCACATGGATTGGTAACTGGTAACTGGGGGACCGATGGGAGGACAGGGGATGCGGTTAAATATCACAAATTATGTTGTCAGGAAATGGCCCATGTGTTGCAGTGTGTTATCCTCAGGTGAAAGCAGAGATAACAAAGGGCGCGGGCTGAATTCTGGAGACTGAGTGTACATCAAGAGACACCAGGCGGGGGTGTTGGGACAGCGTTGGTTTGGGACACACACTACTCCATACAGTACCTGCAGTGGTAAAGATCGTCATGTCTCTCCTTGTGGGGTGCAGACTTCTCACATGAAGTGAGGTCCAGCTGCATAATGGGTGAGTGAAACACCATGACAGAGGAAGCGGAGTGAGACCGACTAGAATCCACTGTAAGACATACAGATGGGTTGGGTCTGGGAACTACTATAAACATCATAGTTGGGGTTAGCTGCTTTATTGGTTAATGCATCATATGATAGAGGATAGAGGGGTCATTGTACTCTGAACAAAATGTTGATGGCATTGATGTGAAAGCATATACAGTGCTGAGTTACCTCAAGAGGATGTAATGTTGATTAGAGATACGCACTTGCATATCAGGTGACGTGCCTATCAGGTGAAATGGAGGAGATGGGGAACAAAGTGAAAATGACATGACTTGGGAACACCTCTCGGAACCTGGGGCCGAAAGGGGAAGACTGGGTGTAAGCATGAGGAAGCTTTTTAGAGCTTTCATTTTTGTGGAACTCAGCAGGAAAGTATCCGGGAGGCATAGAGTCAGGTGAAGAGAGAGTGGGAATTGTCAGGGTCTCAAGACTCCGGTTTTCATGTATATATAATTATGCATAGCTTATCACATTGTTAATATTGTTATGTTTTGTGTGTCTTTTTGTTGTTTTCCAAGTCTTGTGTTCTTACTCTCTTATGAACCAGAAGGGGGAAGTGGAGATACCAAAGCCGCTCCATCTGACATATAACAAAATAGCAGATTCAGCTGGAATGTGATGATAGATGGGAATAAAATTGTGTGATCATAGTACAGAGGCCATAAGTCTCTTACTTTGTAAACCTCAAGGTGAATGTTGTTCATTGTTTGTTCCATTTGTTAGATTGTGTAATTCATGTTTTATAATCATTTGTATTTGTTTTTGTGTAAATTCTTGTTTTAATATCATGGTTTATCCATTTATAAGTAATTTCGAAGTTTATGTAAATTGAACATTAGGACGCTATTGTTCAAGAGGAAGGACTGTTGGAATCGGCTAAACTTTGAACATTGAGATATTAAATAAATAATAGAGAAGAAGCCTTGAATAGAAAGAGTGAAAGAGACCCGGTTTTATGTCAGAAGTTAATGGTTCTCTGTAGAAAGCCAGAAGGCTTTGGAATGTGTTGGGCGGACGAGAGGAGAGCAACTGTTGATATAGGGAAGACAGATGGATATCTGTGGAGTAATAAGGGTTTGGTATCCTGTTACCCTCTTTACCCTCTTTCTGTTGAACCATAAGATGTAAGGATTGGAGAAAAGGAGGTGTGTCTTAAGTGGGATGTATATAACTGTGAAGGAGAGAAATGTTTTGCTGTCTGAATACAGCTGTACAGAACCTTTGGGAAGAATTAAACTTGATTAAAGCGTATCTAGTGTCCGTGAGTTATTTACTCTGAAAAATAAGAACCAAACAATGCGTAACAAACACGTTCAAAGAAACGATCTCTCTATCTTTAAAAGAAGGCTGTAGTATAAAGATGTTGAGATCCCTCACCATGAAGACTGCTATGGCCCCTCCGATGATGAATCCGGCGATGACGTCACACCAGTGGTTGCGGTACTCCACCACCCTGTTGATGCCCGTGAGAAACGCCAAACATATGAGACCCAGAGATAGGACAGGCTTGGCCAGCTTGGTCCCCTTGGCCTTCACTGTTAACGTGATGTACATCTGCAGCAGGGAGACACACATCAAATCTAATTTTATTGGTCACATGCGCCGAATACAACAGGTGTAGATGTTACAGAGAAACACTTACTTATGAGCCCATTCCCAACAATGCAGTTAAAAAGTCAGGTGAATATTTGCTAAATAAAAAAGGAAATAGTAACACAATAAAAACAAGAACGAGGCTATATACAAGGAGTACCAGTACTGAGTCAATGTGCAGGGGTACGAGGTAGTTGAGGTAATTCATGTGGGTAGGGGTAAAAGTGACTAGGCAATCAGAATACAGAATAAACAGAGTAGCAGCAGTGTAAGTGAAAGTGTGTCTATGTGTGAGTCTGTGTGTGTGTTTATGTGTGAGCGTGTGAGCGTGTGTGTGTGAGTGAGTGTCAGTGTAGTATGTGTGTGTGTGGGTAGAGTCTAGTGAGTGCATAGAGCCAGCGCCAGGGAGTCAGTGCAAGATAAATAAATACATAATAAAGGGAGTCAATGTAAATTCCAAATGGCTTGGGTAGGCTGGAGTCTTTGAGAAATGTTAGGCCTTCCTCTGACACCGCCTGGTCGCCTGGTATAGAGGTCCTGGATGGCAGGGAGTTCGGCCCCAGTGATGTACTGGGTCGTATGCACTACACTCTGTAGCGCCTTACGGTCGGATGCCGAGCAGTTGCCATACGAAGCAGTGATGCAGCCAGTCAAAGTGCTTTCAATGGTGCAGCTGTAGAACATAGAGGATCTGAGGGCCCATGCCAAATCTTTTCAGCCTCCTGAGGGGGAAGAGGCGTTTTCATGCCCTCTTCACGACTGTGTTGGTGCGCTTGGACCATGATAGGTCCTTAGTTGATGTGGACACCCGCTCCACTATTGCCCTGTTGATATGAATGGGGGGCCTGTTCGGGCTTCCGTTTCCTGTAGTCCACGATTATCTCCTTTGTCTTGCCGAGGTTGAGGGAGAGGTTGTTGTCCTGGCACCACACTGCCAGGTTTTTGACCTACTCCCTATAGTCTTTCTCATCGTCATCGGTGATCCGACCTACCACCGGCGCATCGTTGGCAGACTTAAGTATACTGTTGGGGTCGTGCGCGGCCACGCAGTCGTGTGTGAACAGGGCGTACAGGAGGGGACTCAGCACGCACCCCTGAGGGGCCCACATGTTGAGGGTCAGTATGGCGGATGTGTTGTTGCCTAAACTCACCACCTGGTGGAGGTCCATCAGGAAATCCAGGATCCATTTGCAGAGGGAGGTGTTCAGTCCCAGGGTCCTTAGCTTAGTGATGAGTTTGGAGGGAACTATGGTGTTGAACGCTGGGCTGTAGTCAATGAACAGCATTCTCACGTAGGTGTTCCTTTTGTCCAGGTGGTAAAGGGCAGTGTGGAATGAAATAGAGATTGCATCATCTGTGGATCTGTTGGGGTAGTATGCGAACTGGAGTGGGTGTCTGGGATTATGCTTTTGTCCAGGGTGTCTGGGATTATGCTGTTGATGTGAGCCATGACCAGCCTTTCAAAGCATTACATGGCTACAGAGGCGGTAGTCATTTAGACATGTTACTTTGCCGTTCTTAGGCACAGGGCCTATGCTGGTTTGCTTGAAAAATGTAGATATTACAGACGTGTCAGAGAGAGGTTGAAAATGTCAGTGAGGACACTTGCCAACTGGTAAGCACAAGCTCTATATACTTGTGAATGTTAACCTGTTTAAATATCTTACTCACATCGGCTACAGAGAGCGTGATTTGAGTTTTTGCTTGTCAGCAGGAATCAGGAGGATATAGTTATGGTCCAATTTGCCAAATGGAGGGCGAGGGAGCGTGGTGTCTCTGGGTGTGGAGTAAAGGTGATCCAGAGTTGATTTCCTCTAGTTGCACAGGTGACATGCTGGTAGAGATGAGGTAAAACGGATTTCAGTTTTACTGCATTAAAATCACCGGACACTAGCAGTGCCGCCTCGGGATGACCATTTTCGGTTTTGCTTATGACACTATACAGCTCGGTGAATGCGGTCTTAGAGCCAGCATCGGTTTGTGATGGTAAATAGACAGCTACGGAAAATACAGTTGAAAACTCTCTTGGTGAATAGTGTGGTCTACAGCCCTCAAAGTCAACACTGAACCTCGAAGCCAGTTCCACAGGCTCCGGACCTCGTAGGGCAAGCTTTGAATAACCCTGGTCTAGAGCTTATAATGAGGTGTTCTACACTCTTGGGAAAAAAAGCTGCTATGTAGAACCTAAAAGGGTTCTCCGATAGGAAAACCATTTGAATAATGCTTTTTGGTTCCAGGTAGAACCCTATTATGTTCCATGTAAAACCTTTTCCCCACAGGGTTCTACCTGGAACCAAAAAAGGCTTCTCCTATGGGGACAGCCAAAGAACCCTTTTGGAACCCTTTTGAAACCTTGAGACTTCCTTAATGTTAGAGGTCGTGCACCAGCTGTTGTTAATAAAGAGACACACATCACCCCCCTGATCTTATCGGAATCTGCCAATCTGTCCTGCCGATGCGTAGAAAAACTAGCTAGATGTATATTATCCATGTCCTTGTTCAGCCATGACTCCGAGAAGCATAGTATCCGTACTCAGTACATCAGATTGGAAGGTTGGGTGTTCGATTTCCAGTCGTTTCATATGAAAGACAAAACATTTGGGACCTGGTGTCTCTGCTGTCTATGGGGCTGTACTTGTATGGGACCTTCTTGCAGTTCCTATCGCTTCCACTGGATGTCAACAGTCTTTAGAAATTGGTTGAGGTTTTTCCTTTGAGAAATGAAGAAGTAACACTGTTCAGAATGAGGCTAGAGGGAAGTGTACTCTTTGTTAGAGGCGCGTTAAACAGAGGCTCGCTATACTTTGTTTTCCTCCGGTATTGAACACAGATCATCCCGTCTTCAATTTTATCTATTATTCACGTAAAAAAATACCTAAAGTTGTATTACAAAAGTAGTTTGAAATGTTTGGACAAAGCTTACAGGTAACTTCTGAGATATTTTGTAGTCACGTTGTGCAAGTTGGAACCGGTGTTTTTCTGGATCTCGCCAAATAAATGGACATTTTGGATATATATCAACGGAATTAATCGAACATAAGGACCATTTGTGATGTTTATGGGACATATTGGAGTGCCAACAGAAGAAGCTCGTCAAAGGTAAGGCATGAATTATATCTTTATTTCTGCGTTTTGTGTCGCGCCTGGAGGGTTGAAATATGATGGTCTGTGTTTGTTTGCTTGGGTGCTATCCTCAGATAATAGCACCGTTTGCTTTCGCCGTAAAGCATTTTTGAAATCTGACACGTTGGCTGGATTCACAACAAGTGTAGCTTTAATTTGGTGTATTGAATGTGTGATTTCATCAAAGTTAAATTTTTATAGTAATTTATTTGAATTTGGCGCTCTGCATTTTCACTGGATGTTGGCCAGTTGGGACGCTAGCGTCCCACATATCCCAGAGAGGTTAATCAGATTCTTGAAATGCCACACCTGTCAGGTTGATAGATTATCTTGGAAAAGGAGAAATGCTCACTAACAGGGACGTAAACAAATTTGTGTACAAATTTGAGAGAAATAAGCTTTTTGTGCGTATGGACATTTTCTGGGATCTTTTATTTCAGCTCATGAAACATGGGACCAACACTTTACATGTTGCATTTATATTTTCGTTCAGTATATATGTAAACTTTCAATTAATTTGCAGTTTCAATGAAGTGGAGATGAAACATTTGCTCTAGTAACGTTTGGAGAGGACATTGTTTCTGCTCTTCCAACTCACCTCCAGTCCCTCACCCCTCTAGCGACAAGCATGAAGGAGAGACAAGGGTTATGCAGCCTAGTCTATGTCTGATTCTGAGAGACAACGTCCAATAAGGCTGAAGAGCAAGAGGCAGCAATTACCGCTAAGCGCTAGCTGGTAGGCACAGAGCAGCCTTGAGACCCAGAGACATAGCCTACAGTATTAACCAGAAAGCAATTTGAATAATGTACCCCTCCTCTGGCAACAATAAATAATTCAAACAAAACATTTGAAATGATTGCGCAAATATAAATACTGTCTTCTAAACATTCTAATGCTGGATGAGTGTTCATGATAAGCATGTCCCCAAACTGCTGTGTCTAGCCTCTACCCTCAGGCTTCACATACAATCAGTCGCTTTGAGAAAAACAGAGACATCCAATCTTAGAGGACGGGCCACTTGAGCTGAAATTGGAAATGAGGGAGCACAGAATAGGATGGGGCGGTGATTTTGGAGCACCGTCTTCAGAGTGGAAATTCTTCAATAAGAACTAATTTGATCAAGGTGCTCAACAGCATAGACACCAAAAACAACAGCAGCAACCCTCCAAAATATCAACGGAGCCGCATTCTGAGCTGAGCAAGGCATTCTGCTCAGTCTAGATCCAACCGTTTCATTCAATAGCACAGCAGCAGCACAATATAGTCTCGGGGTGGAAAGCCATGGGCATACTTTTCTGAAAACCTGGATGCAATTCGGTTCTAAATCTGAACGAAACTGATGGTTACCACAAGGATATTGTAAAATTGTCTGTTGTACACATTAACATAATTTGGCTGTTCAAAAAAGTAAAGCCAAAAACCTTACAATGAATCTTGTCATGTTTTGTCTTTGATCATGTCTTGTCCCTGTGCTTCCCTCTGCTGGTCTTATTAGGTTCTTTCTCTTTCTCTCTCTCTATCGTTCCGTTCATGCTCCCAGCTGTTTCTCATTCTCCCTACGACCTCATTTACTCTTTCACACCTGTCCCCTATTTTGCCCTCTGATTAGAGTCCCTATTTCTCCCTCTGTTTTCCGCTCCTGTCCTTGTCGGATTCTTGTTTGATGTTTGCTGTACCTGTGTCCTTGTTTCGCCCTGTCGTGTTCTTTGCCTTCTTCAGATGCTGCGTGTGAGCAGGTGTCAATGTCAGCTACGGCCAGTGCCTTCCCGAAGCGACCTGCAGTCTGTGGTCGCGTCTCCAGGCGTTCCTCTCTATTGACGAGAGGATTTCAGTTTCCTGTTTTGGATTACCATTGATTATATCCAGGAGAATCATTATTTGTTTAATACTGGAATAAAGACTCTGTTACTATTACGTCGCTTTTGGGTCCTCATTCATCAGCATAACAGAAGAATCCGACCAAGATGGACCCAGCGACTATGGATTCTCTCAACACTGCCGTCGAGTTCCAGGGAGCAATGCTCGGCAGACACGAGCAGGAATTGTTTGCTGCTCGTCATGCCGTTGAGACCCTGGCCGCTCAGGTCTCCGATCTCTCTGGACAGTTTCAGAGTCTTCGTCTCGTGCCACCAGCTACTTCCTGGTCTTCCGAGTCTCCGGAACCTAGGGTTAATAACCCACCATGTTACTCTGGGCAGCCCACTGAGTGTCGCTCCTTTCTCACCCAGTGTGATATTGTGTTCTCTCTCCAGCCCAACACGTACTCAAGAGAGAGAGCTCGGATCGCTTACGTCATATCACTCCTTACTGGTCGGGCTCGGGAGTGGGGCACAGCTATCTGGGAGGCAAGGGCTGAGTGTTCTAACGATTATCAGAACTTTAAAGAGGAGATGATACGGGTTTTTGATCGTTCAGTTTTTGGGAAGGAGGCTTCCAGGGCCCTGGCCTCCCTATGTCAAGGTGATCGATCCATAACGGATTACTCTATAGAGTTTCGCACTCTTGCTGCCTCCAGTGACTGGAACGAGCCGGCGTTGCTCGCTCGTTTTCTGGAGGGACTTCACGCTGAGGTTAAGGATGAGATTCTCTCCCGGGAGGTTCCTTCCAGCGTGGACTCTTTGATTGCACTCGCCATCCGCATAGAACGACGGATAGATCTTCGTCATCGAGCTCGTGGAAGAGAGCTCGCGTTAACGGTGCTTCCCCTCTCCGCATCTCAACCATCTCCTCCCACCGGCTCAGAGACTGAGCCCATGCAGCTGGGAGGTATTCGCATCTCGACTAAGGAGAGGGAACGGAGAATCACCAACCGCCTTTGCCTCTATTGCGGTTCTGCTGGACATTTTGTCATGTCATGTCCAGTAAAAGCCAGAGCTCATCAGTAAGCGGAGGGCTACTGGTGAGCGCTACTACTCAGGTCTCTCCATCAAGATCCTGTACTACCTTGTCGGTCCATCTACGCTGGACCGGTTCGGCTGCTTCCTGCAGTGCCTTGATAGACTCAGGGGCTGAGGGTTGTTTTATGGACGAAGCATGGGCTCGGAAACATGACATTCCTCTCAGACAGTTAGGGAAGCCCACGCCCATGTTCGCCTTAGATGGTAGTCTTCTCCCCAGTATCAGATGTGAGACACTACCTTTAACCCTCACAGTATCTGGTAACCACAGTGAGACCATTTCCTTTTTGATTTTTCGTTCACCTTTTACACCTGTTGTTTTGGGTCATCCCTGGCTAGTATGTCATAATCCTTCTATTAATTGGTCAAGTAATTCTATCCTATCTTGGAACGTTTCTTGTCATGTGAAGTGTTTAATGTCTGCTATCCCTCCTGTGTCTTCTGTCCCCTCTACTCAGGAGGAACCTGGTGATTTGACAGGAGTGCCGGAGGAATATCATGATCTGCGCACGGTCTTCAGTCGGTCCAGAGCCAGCTCCCTTCCTCCTCACCGGTCGTATGATTGTTGTATTGATCTCCTTCCGGGGACCACTCCCCCTCGGGGTAGACTATACTCTCTGTCGGCTCCCGAACGTAAGGCTCTCGAGGATTATCTGTCTGTTTCTCTCGACGCCGGTACCGTGGTGCCTTCTTCCTCTCCCGCCGGAGCGGGATTTTTCTTTGTTAAGAAGAAGGACGGTACTCTGCGCCCCTGCGTGGATTATCGAGGGCTGAATGACATAACGGTTAAGAATCGTTATCCGCTTCCCCTTATGTCGTCAGCCTTCGAGATTTTGCAGGGAGCCAGGTGCTTTACTAAGTTGGACCTTCGTAACGCTTACCATCTCGTACGCATCAGAGAGGGGGACGAGTGGAAAACGGCGTTTAACACTCCGTTAGGGCATTTTGAATACCGGGTTCTGCCGTTCGGTCTCGCTAATGCTCCAGCTGTCTTTCAGGCATTAGTTAATGATGTACTGAGAGACATGCTGAACATTTTTGTTTTCGTTTACCTTGACGATATCCTGATTTTTTCACCGTCACTCGAGATTCATGTTCAGCACGTTCGACGTGTACTCCAGCGCCTTTTAGAGAATTGTCTCTACGTGAAGGCTGAGAAGTGCGCCTTTCATGTCTCCTCTGTCACTTTTCTCGGTTCTGTTATTTCCGCTGAAGGCATTCAGATGGATCCCGCTAAGGTCCAGGCTGTCAGCGATTGGCCCGTCCCTAAGTCACGTGTCGAGTTGCAGCGCTTTCTCGGTTTCGCTAATTTCTATCGGCGTTTCATTCGTAATTTCGGTCAAGTGGCTGCCCCTCTCACAGCTCTGACTTCTGTCAAGACTTGCTTTAAGTGGTCCGGTTCCGCCCAGGGAGCTTTTGATCTCCTCAAGAAGCGTTTTACATCCGCCCCTATCCTTGTTACTCCTGACGTCACTAAACAATTCATTGTCGAGGTTGACGCTTCAGAGGTGGGCGTGGGAGCCATTCTGTCTCAGCGCTTCCAGTCTGACGATAAGGTCCATCCTTGCGCTTACTTTTCTCATCGCCTGTCGCCATCGGAACGCAACTATGATGTGGGTAACCGCGAACTGCTCGCCATCCGCTTAGCCATAGGCGAATGGCGACAGTGGTTGGAGGGGGCGACCGTCCCTTTTGTCGTTTGGACTGACCATAAGAACCTTGAGTACATCCGTTCGGCCAAACGACTTAATGCACGTCAAGCTCGTTGGGCGTTGTTTTTCGCTCGTTTCGAGTTCGTGATTTCCTATCGTCCGGGAAATAAGAACACCAAGCCTGATGCCTTATCCCGTCTCTTTAGTTCTTCTGTGGCTTCTACCGACCCCGAGGGGATTCTCCCTGAAGGGCGTGTTGTCGGGTTGACTGTCTGGGGAATTGAGAGACAGGTAAAGCAAGCACTCACTCACACTGCGTCGCCGCGCGCTTGTCCTAGTAACCTTCTGTTCGTTCCTGTCTCTACTCGTCTGGCTGTTCTTCAGTGGGCTCACTCTGCCAAGTTAGCTGGCCACCCCGGCGTTCGGGGTACGCTTGCTTCTATTCGCCAGCGGTTTTGGTGGCCTACTCAGGAGCGGGACACGCGTCGTTTCGTGGCTGCTTGTTCGGACTGCGCGCAGACTAAGTCAGGTAACTCTCCTCCTGCCGGTCGTCTCAGACCGCTTCCCATTCCTTCTCGACCATGGTCTCACATCGCCTTAGACTTTATTACCGGTCTGCCTTCGTCTGCGGGGAAGACTGATTCTTACGGTTATCGATAGGTTCTCTAAGGCGGCTCATTTCATTCCCCTCGCTAAGCTTCCTTCCGCTAAGGAGACGGCACAAATCATCATTGAGAATGTGTTCAGAATTCATGGCCTCCCGTTAGACGCCGTTTCAGACAGAGGTCCGCAATTCACGTCACAGTTTTGGAGGGAGTTCTGTCGTTTGATTGGTGCTTCCGTCAGTCTCTCTTCCGGGTTTCATCCCCAGTCTAACGGTCAAGCAGAAAGGGCCAATCAGTCGATTGGTCGCATTTTACGCAGCCTTTCGTTTCGAAACCCTGCGTCTTGGGCAGAACAGCTCCCCTGGGCTGAGTACGCTCACAACTCGCTTCCTTCGTCTGCTACCGGGCTGTCCCCGTTTCAGAGTAGTCTTGGCTACCAGCCTCCTCTGTTTTCGTCCCAGCTCGCCGAGTCCAGCGTTCCCTCCGCTCAGGCTTTTGTCCAACGTTGTGAGCGCACCTGGAGGAGGGTCAGGTCTGCACTTTGCCGTTACAGGGCGCAGACTGTGAGAGCCGCCAATAAACGTAGGATTAAGAGTCCTAGGTATTGTCGCGGTCAGAGAGTGTGGCTTTCCACTCGTAACCTTCCCCTTACGACAGCTTCTCGCAAGTTGACTCCGCGGTTCATTGGTCCGTTCCGTGTCTCTCAGGTCGTCAATCCTGTCGCTGTGCGACTGCTTCTTCCGCAACATCTTCGTCGCGTCCACCCTGTCTTCCATGTCTCCTGTGTCAAGCCTTTTCTTCGCGCCCCCGTTCGTCTTCCCTCCCCCCCCCCCCGTCCTTGTCGAGGGCGCTCCTATTTACAAGGTACGGAAGATCATGGACATGCGTTCTCGGGGACGTGGTCACCAGTACTTAGTGGATTGGGAGGGTTACGGTCCTGAGGAGAGGAGTTGGGTTCCATCTCGGGACGTGCTGGACCGTTCGTTGATTGATGATTTCCTTCGTTGCCGCCAGGGTTCCTCCTCGAGTGCGCCAGGAGGCGCTCGGTGAGTGGGGGGGTACTGTCATGTTTTGTCTTTGATCATGTCTTGTCCCTGTGCTTCCCTCTGCTGGTCTTATTAGGTTCTTTCTCTTTCTCTCTCTCTATCGTTCCGTTCATGCTCCCAGCTGTTTCTCATTCTCCCTACGACCTCATTTACTCTTTCACACCTGTCCCCTATTTTGCCCTCTGATTAGAGTCCCTATTTCTCCCTCTGTTTTCCGCTCCTGTCCTTGTCGGATTCTTGTTTGATGTTTGCTGTACCTGTGTCCTTGTTTCGCCCTGTCGTGTTCTTTGCCTTCTTCAGATGCTGCGTGTGAGCAGGTGTCAATGTCAGCTACGGCCAGTGCCTTCCCGAAGCGACCTGCAGTCTGTGGTCGCGTCTCCAGGCGTTCCTCTCTATTGACGAGAGGATTTCAGTTTCCTGTTTTGGATTACCATTGATTATATCCAGGAGAATCATTATTTGTTTAATACTGGAATAAAGACTCTGTTACTATTACGTCGCTTTTGGGTCCTCATTCATCAGCATAACAGAATCTAAGCTCAGTCTCAAAAACATGAAATTAATGGGCAATCATTAACATTCTCAAATAAGCAGAAATTCCATTTAGGATTTGATAGCAACAACCTCGCTTTGAGCAGATCAGGGAAGATTCTCTATTCTCAAATTTTAAAGAGATATGGGCAGAGTCAACATTAAACTTCTGAAGTAGGACCACCAATAGAAATGAACTATGTATAATAGGCCTTTTAAACAAAGTGGCGTAGATCATCTTCAAACTGTCCTTAGTAGTACATTTGGCGTAGTCGACAGGATCAGATATGCATAGTTAGCATGAGATCCCCCACTTCACCGTATGTACTGTATAATAGCCAACTGTGGTAATATCATCCTGCATCCCTAATAGCCCACCAACAAAGAAACAAATACGTAATAGTAATAAATAAATAATACGTAATAGTAACTTCTACAAATAGTGTACTACACTTACCGCTGTGTAGAGTGCGGCGTAGAGACTGAGTGCCGCCTCTTTGGAGGGGAAGGATTTGCGGGCGCGCATGATGTCGTCCTCGTTTCCCGTGCACACCCCCTTTTGGTTGACGAAGCGGGCGGTCTGCATGCAGCCCAGGGCCGTGTAGTTGGGCTTACACACCGTCAAGAAGTGAGGGGACAGGTTTCCTGTCACAACCTGGCCTGCGTTTACAAAGATGTCTGTGGAGAACAGTCCGAACGCATACACACCTGGAGAGAGATGGGAATCAGAGAGAGAGATGGGAATCAGAGAGAGAGAGAGAGAGAGAGAGAGAGAGAGAGAGAGATCAACAAAGGTTAGAGGTGAGGAGGTGAAGAGACAGGGTGGTCTCCAACCACTGTGTTAAATGAGTCATAG
This sequence comes from Salvelinus alpinus, assembly GCF_045679555.1. Classification (NCBI taxonomy): domain Eukaryota; kingdom Metazoa; phylum Chordata; class Actinopteri; order Salmoniformes; family Salmonidae; genus Salvelinus; species Salvelinus alpinus. Next base: position 40,114,777 of record NC_092108.1, read on the forward strand.
ACTAATGATGAGTATATGATTATCTTTGTCTAGACGAGAGTCCTTCACCTTGAATGTCTTCCTTCAGCTTGAAATCCTCCAGAGAATAGAAAATTGTTAAAGGCCTGACTACAGTTTCTGATTAGACCAGGGATGGGCAACTTGTGGCAGAAAAGTTTTTTTAGGGAACTGATACCGCATTCACGTGCTAGTCAGAACTAGGAAACTCTGAAATGTCTAACTTGTAGTTAATCACGTGTCGTGTTCAACAAATTGCCAAATAAGACATTTCAGAGTTTCCTAGTTCCGACTAGCATGTGAATGCGGCATCAGTGGCGGTCTCAACTTATTGTTGAGAGTTAGAATAGTAGAATACACAAAGTGCAATTTAGAAGTTTGGTTGTGTATCAGCAGTTTTTCTATTGTTATGTCAGTCACTGGCAGTCACTCAATTAGCCCATGTCAGCCAAATTTTGGGATTGGTAAATGAATTTACCCAGCTATCTAAACTTGAAGTAATCATAGTCGATTTTGTTAGTCACTCTCACTCAGATATCATTTTAAAAATGACAAGCATTTCTCTCCACCCTATGGCAAAATGTGTAATACAGGACATTTGCTGTGAAACTGCACATTTGACAGAATGGTTACAATTGCAGCAAACTTTCTTTAAAACTACAACATTTTCTCTACGTCCCATGGAAAAATATGTAGAATTACAGGTAATTAGCTGTAAACTGCACATTTTTCTCTCCCCAACATAGTTTATGTCCCAGGGACTGTTTATATGTCAATGCAACAGGTCAAACTGACAATGATTACAAGAGAGGGGCTCTGGGATTGTTAACTTTAGAAGGTACCTAGTCACCTTATGGGGACACTGCATAATCTAATGTATCTGAATTCTATATACGGCTGTTTATGAATGATTATGTATCTCTCCCTTTGAAAGGCTTCCTAAGGCAAGTGCCTTGGGAGAGCAGTTAAAGGTACTAGAGGTCGACCGATTAATCGGAATGGCCGATTAATTAGGGCCGATTTCAAGTTTTCATAACAATCGAAAATCTGTATTTTTGGACGCCGATTTTGCCGAATTTAAATAAATAAAAAATAGTTTTTTTTAACACCTTTATTTAACTAGGCAAGTCAGTTAAGAATGACGGCCTAGGTGGGTTAACTGCCTTGTTCAGGGGCAGAACGACAGATTTTTACCTTGTAAGCTCAGGGATTTAATATTCCAACCTTACAGGAGGCTGAAGAAATTCGGCTTGGCCCCTAAGACCCTCGCAAACTTTTACATATGCACAATTGAAAGCATTCTGTCAGGCTGTATCACAGCCTGGTATGGCAACTGCACCGCTCGCTACCGCAGGGCCCTCCAGTGGGTGGTGTGGTCTGCCCAACACACCATGGGGCACACTACCTGCACTCCAGGACACCTACAGCACCCAATGTCACAGAAAGTCCAAAAAGATAATCATGGACATCAACCACCCGAGCCACGGCCTGTTCAACCCGCTATCATCCAGAAGGTGAGGTCAGTACAGGTGCATCAAAGCTGGGACCGAGAGACTGAAAAACAGCTTCTATCTCAAGGCCATCAGACTGTTAAATAGCTATCACTAGCCAGGTACCACCCGGTTACTCAACCCTGCACCTTAGAGGCTGCTGCCCTATGTACATATACATGGAATCACTGGCCACTTTAATAATGTTTACATACTGCTTTACTCATTTCATATGTATATACTGTATTCTACTGTATTTTAGTCAATGCCACTCCGACATTGCTCGTCCTAATATTTATATATTTCTTAATTCCATTCTTTTACTTTTAGATTTGTGCGCATTGTTGTGAATTGTTAGATACTACTGCACTGTTGGAGCTAGGAACACCAGCATTTCACTACGACTGCAATAACATCTGCTAAATATGTATATGTGACCAATAACATTTGATTTGATTTGATTACACTAGCGTTGGACTTCCTGTCCTATAAGCTGTCACTGGCCAAAACACAGTCTCACAGTCACTGTTAAAAGAAATTGCACTGACTATATTACAGATATTCAAACAGCTTTTATCCAATCAATTCCGCTCCACTTCATTTCTTTAGGGCTTTTGTAAATGGTATTTTCTTACAGCAAGGGTAAACACCACAGAGCATTGCTTCAAGCAAGCACACAGCAATGACAAACATTCCATTCACCATCTTGACTGCAGCCAGACCTAGGCATATGTGGGTAGGTTTAACTTCGTTGACACTAATGATAGCTTAGAAAATGTTGCTACGTTGTACTTTACTAGCTGCATTAAATATAGGTAAACATCACTCATCATCACTTCTCATTTTGAGTCAGACATTTCCTGTACACCACTTACTGTATACCAACAATCTTTGTCTTATTTTGAGTGCAGACCTTTGACGTTATACTGCAACGAAGGTCCTTGCTACCACGTCATGCACTAGGGCAGCCATTCTGCATGGTGACAGTGAGCATTCGGCAAGTGGTATGGAGGTAGGTTACTGCCGAAACACGTACCCAGGAAGCGGAAGGTCCTGCGCAGCAGAGGATTGAGGTAACAGCAGTCTCCCATTACGATGATCTTCTCCCTGTTGTCCAGGTCCTCTGACACATACTGAAGCAGAAACAACACCGACTCTATGGCTGTGATCTAACATACAGAGGGAGAGAGAGAGACTTCAATCACTGATAACAGGATCTGAATATTGTGATTTTTTTTTGCAAAGAATGCAAACTTGTTAAACCATCTTCCCTGTAGCAATGCCTTCGTGCCACATCAACCAAATGTCCTATTGAGTGCATGCATTAACACCTATTTTGTAACCCTTAACCCTTATGCCATAGTTTGTACATCTCAATTGTCAGTAGGAACCACATTTGTTTCAGCAAGTCAGCCATATCAGCTATGTTTTTTTGAAAGTCAGTAAATGAGGCTGAATGAACTGATTCGCTGCCAGACAAGGCTCCGCTGATAGCCAGTTGTAGCAGTGATAAGGTGTTGGGACTGCTGTTGGGAAAGCTTTATGTAGACCATAACAGTTTGTGGGCACAGTTTGTCACCGTTATAGTGCAATGAATGTATTGTTTAGTGTTGTAATGTGTTGTGTAGTGGCTTTGCTGGCATGCATCCCATATTTTTTTGTTTTGTTTGCCCCACCAAGGTTTACATGCTAAAATCACCACTGTTTATGAGTGTGGTCCAATCAAGAACATAATCATGATGGAATCACACCAGAAGAGTATGCCAACTGGGCTTATCCCTTGTAAGTACTTTGATTTTCAGCACTATGTAAGCTGTAAACATACATTTCACAAGTCAAAATGGTACAGTTCTGAAGCACTCAAAAATGTGACATAAGTTGCATGGACTCATTCTGTGTGCAAGAAAAGTGTATAACATGATTTTTGAATGACTACATCATCTCTGTACCCCACACATACAGATAATTGTAAGGTTCCTCAGTCGAACAGTGAATTTCAAACACTAATTCAACCACAGACCAGAGAGGTTTTCCAATGCCTCACAAAGAAGGGCACCTATTTTTAAAGAAAACATTTAAAAAAGAAAGCAGACATTGAATATCCCTTTGAGCATTAAGTTATTAATTACACTTTGGATGGTGTATCAATACCAGTAGTGGAAAAAGTACTAAATCCTCATACTCGTAGAAGTAAAGATACCTTAATAGAAAATTACTCAATTAAAAGTGAATGTCACCCAGTAAAATACTACTTGAGTAAAAGTTTATTTATTTTAAATATATTTAAGTATCAAAAGTAAATGTAGTTGCTAAAATATATTTAAGTAAAGGGATGTTCTCTTGATAGGTGTGCGAAATTGACCATTTTCTGTCCTGCTAAGCATTCAAAATGTAACTTTTGGGTGTCAGGGAAAATGTATGGGAAAAAAGTACATAATTTTCTTTCGGAATGTAGTGAAGTAAAAGTAAAAGTTGTCAAAAATATAAATAGTCAAGTACAGATACCCCAAAAAACGACTTCAGTAGTACTTTAAAGTAATTTTACTTCATTACTTTACACCACTTATCAATACACACAGTCACTACAAAGATACAGGCGTCCTTCCTAACTCATTTGGTGGAAAGGAAGAAAACCGCTCAGGAAATTCACCATGAGGCCAATGGTGACTTTAAAATAGTTACAGAGTTTAATGGCTGTGATGGGAGAAAACTGAGGATGAATAAACAACATTGTAGTTTCTCCACAATACTAACCTAATTGACATAGTGAAAAGAAGGAAGGCACTAAAGAAAACTGCAAAAAATGTGGCAAAGAAATTCACTTTACAGTGGGGCAAAAAAGTATTTAGTCAGCCACCAATTGTGCAAGTTCTCCCACTTAAAAAGATGGGAGAGGCATGTAATTTTCATCATAGGTACACTTCAACTATGACAGACAAAATGAGAAAAAAAAATCCAGAAAATCACATTGTAGGATTTTTAATGAATTTATTTGCAAATTATGGTGGAAAATAAGTATTTGGTCAATAACAAAAGTTTATCTCAATACTTTGTTATATACCCTTTGTTGGCAATGACAGAGGTCAAACGTTTTCTGTAAGTCTTCACAAGGTTTTCACACACTGTTGCTGGTATTTTGGCCCATTCCTCCATGCAGATCTCCTCTAGAGCAGTGATGTTTTGGGGCTGTTGCTGGGCAACACGGACTTTCAACTCCCTCCAAAGATTTTCTATGGGGTTGAGATCTGGAGACTGGCTAGGCCACTCCAGGACCTTGAAATGCTTCTTACGAAGCCACTCCTTCGTTGCCCGGGCGGTGTGTTTGGGATCATTGTCATGCTGAAAGACCCAGCAATTATATTGTTCATATTTCACTAAAACTACATCATTCAAAAAGGCAACTTATAGTCATTAATGAAGCTCTGACAAGTTCAACCTTTTCCAGTGTATCTCGGCAAAGCACAGGGACCTAAACCCTATGTAATTTATTCACATCTCACTGCAAAACCATCCCCCTACTACTGTGAACAGGAGCGAGCCAGAGCCTTATTCACTGCTCACTAATAATAGCAATCATGCCATCTTTGGCCCATACATGTCAAACAGTATAACCCTGATAAGTGGGAATGTTCCTCTGGCGGCTTTACAAGGGCTTCAGCAGGTTATTATTTTATTCTTGTTCATTTTCCATATAGCTCCGAGCTATATTTGCAGCCTATCTAGCCAATGAAAACTCTCAAAGTTATGGTAGGATTCTGTGAAGTTGGTGGTTGCCTTTACATCCTGCTTAGCGTGTCCCAAACTCTACCCAAATGGGTCACTTTGACTTGATCACCAGTTGGTGGGAATGGTCAAGTCTATTCTGATCTACGGCGCTCAATCAAAATTCTGGCAACTTTCAATAGTTCAGGAGGGAGTACTCCAACCGGGATTTTGGGAAAATCAGGGAATTTATTTAAAGTTCCCAGAATTTTGCAAACCTAATAATTTTTATGGAATGGTCTGCCTATCCATGTGAGTGACGCAGACTCGGTCTCGACCTTTAAGTCTTTATTGAAGACTCATCTCTTCAGTAGGTCCTATGATTGAGTGTAGTCTGGCCCAGGAGTGTGAAGGTGAACGAAAAGGCACTGGAGCAACGAACCGCCATTGCTGTCTCTGCCTGGCCGGTTCCCCTCTCTCCACTGGGATTCTCTGCCTCAAACCCTATTACAAGGGCTGAGTCACTGGCTTACTGGTGCTCTTCCATGCCGTCCCTAGGAGGGGTGCGTCACTTGAGTGGGTTGAGTCACTGACGTGATCTTCCTGTCTGGGTTGGCGCCACCCCTTGGGTTCGTGTCGTGGGGGAGATCTTCGTGGGCTATACTCGGCCTTGTCTCAGGATAGTAAGTTGGTGGTGAAGATATCACTCTAGTGGTGTGGGGGCTGTGCTTTGGCAAAGTGGGTGGGGTTATATCCTGCCTGTTTGGCCCTGTCCGGGGGTATCGTCGGACGGGGCCACAGTGTCTCCTGACCCCTCCTGTCTCAGCCTCCAGTATTTATGCTGCAGTAGTTACGTGTCGGTGTAACGGCTTTCTTCCTGGGGTGAAGGAGAGGACCAAAATGCAGCGCGGCTAGTGTTCAACATGATTTTATTTTATTTTATTTGTATTTTTTTTTCACCTTTATTTAACCAGGTAGGCTAGTTGAGAACAAGTTCTCATTTGCAACTGCGACCTGGCCAAGATAAAGCATAGCAGTGTGAACAGACAACACAGAGTTACACATGGAGTAAACAATAAACAAGTCAATAACATGGTAGAAAAAACAAAAAAAAGAGAATCTATATACAATGTGTGCAAAAGGCATGAGGTAGGCAATAAATCGAATAATTACAATTTAGCAGATTAACACTGGAGTGATAAATCATCAGATGATCATGTGCAAGAAGAGATACTGGTGTGCAAAAGAGCAGAAAAGTAAATAAATAAAAGCAGTATGGGGGGTGAGGTAGGTAAATTGGGTGGGTAGTTTACAGATGGACTATGTACAGCTGCAGCGATCGGTTAGCTGCTCGGATAGCAGATTTTTAAAGTTGTTGAGGGAGATAAAAGTCTCCAACTTCAGAGATTTTTGCAATTCGTTCCAGTCGCAGGCAGCAGAGAACTGGAAGGAAAGGCGTCCAAATGAGGTTTTGGCTTTAGGGATGATCAGTGAGATACACCTGCTGGAGCGCGTGTTGCGGGTGGGTGTAGCCATCGTGACCAGTGAACTGAGATAAGGCGGCACTTTACCTAGCATAGCCTTGTAGATGACCTGGAGCCAGTGGGTCTGACGACGAACATGTAGCGAGGGCCAGCCGACTAGGGCATACAGGTCGCAGTGGTGGGTCGTATAAGGTGCTTTAGTAACAAAACGAATGGCACTGTGATAAACTGCATCCAGTTTGCTGAGTAGAGTATTGGAAGCTATTTTGTAGATGACATCGCCGAAGTCGAGGATCGGTAGGATAGTCAGTTTTACTAGGGTAAGTTTGGCGGCGTGAGTGAAGGAGGCTTTGTTGCGGAATAGAAAGCCGATTCTTGCTTTGATTTTGGATTGGAGATGTTTGATATGAGTCTGGAAGGAGAGTTTGCAGTCTAGCCAGACACCTAGGTACTTATAGATGTCCACATATTCTAGGTCGGAACCGTCCAGGGTGGTGATGCTAGTCGGGCGTGCGGGTGCAGGCAGCGAACGGTTGAAAAGCATGCATTTGGTTTTACTAGCGTTTAAGAGCAGTTGGAGGCCACGGAAGGAGTGTTGTATGGCATTGAAGCTCGTTTGGAGGTTAGATAGTACAGTGTCCAAGGAAGGGCCGGAAGTATATAGAATGGTGTCGTCTGCGTAGAGGTGGATCAGGGAATCGCCCGCAGCAAGAGCAACATCATTGATGTATACAGAGAAAAGAGTCGGCCCGAGAATTGAACCCTGTGGTACCCCCATAGAGACTGCCAGAGGACCGGACAACATGCCCTCCGATTTGACACACTGAACTCTGTCTGCAAAGTAGTTGGTGAACCAGGCAAGGCAGTCATTAGAAAAACCGAGGCTACTGAGTCTGCCGATAAGAATATGGTGATTGACAGAGTCGAAAGCCTTGGCCAGGTCGATGAAGACGGCTGTACAGTAATGTCTTTTATCGATGGCGGTTATGATATCGTTTAGTACCTTGAGCGTGGCTGAGGTGCACCCATGAACGGCTCGGAAACCGGATTGCACAGCGGAGAAGGTACGGTGGGATTCGAGATGGTCAGTGATCTGTTTGTTGACTTGGCTTTCGAAGACCTTAGATAGGCAGGGCAGGATGGATATAGGTCTGTAACAGTTTGGGTCCAGGGTGTCTCCCCCTTTGAAGAGGGGGATGACCGCGGCAGCTTTCCAATCCTTGGGGATCTCAGATGATACGAAGGAGAGGTTGAACAGGCTGGTGATAGGGGGTGCGACAATGGCGGCGGACAGTTTCAGAAATAGGGGGTCCAGATTGTCAAGCCCAGCTGATTTGTATGGGTCCAGGTTTTCCAGCTCTTTCAGAACATCTGCTATCTGGATTTGGGTAAAGGAGAAGCTGGGGAGGCTTGGGCGAGTAGCAGCGGAGGGGGCGGGGCTGTTGGCCAAGGTTGGAGTCGCCAGGAGGAAGGCATGGCCAGCCATTGAGAAATGCTTGTTGAAGTCTTCGATTATCACGGATTTATCGGTGGTGACCGTGTTACCTAGCCTCAGTGCAGTGGGCAGCTGGGAGGAGGTGCTCTTGTTCTCCATGGACTTTACAGTATCCCAGAACTTTTTGGAGTTAGAGCTACAGGATGCAAATTTCTGCTTGAAAAAGCTGGCCTTTGCTTTCCTGACTGACTGCGTGTATTGGTTCCTGACTTCCCTGAACAGTTGCATATCGCGGGGGCTCTTCGATGCTATTGCAGTTCGCCACAGGATGTTTTTGTGCTGGTCGAGGGCAGTCAGGTCTGGAGTGAACCAAGGGCTATATCTGTTCTTGGTTCTGCATTTTTTGAACGGAGCATGCTTGTCTAATATGGTGAGGAAGTAACATTTAAAGAATGACCAGGCATCCTCAACTGACGGGATGAGGTCAATATCCTTCCAGGGTACCCGGGCCAGGTCGATTAGAAAGGCCTGCTCGCAGAAGTGTTTTAGGGAGCGTTTGACAGTGATGAGGGGTGGTCGTTTGACCGCGGACCCGTGGCGGATACAGGCAATGAGGCAGTGATCACTGAGATCTTGATTGAAGACAGCAGAGGTGTATTTGGAGGGCAGGTTGGTCAGGATAATGTCTATTAGGGTGCCCATGTTTACGGATTTAGGGTTGTACCTGGTGGGTTCCTTGATGATTTGTGTGAGATTGAGGGCATCAAGCTTGGATTGTAGGACTGCCGGGGTGTTAAGCATATCCCAGTTTAGGTCACCTAACAGAACAAACTCTGAAGCTAGATGGGGAGCGATCAATTCACAGATGGTGTCCAGGGCACAGCTGGGAGCTGAGGGGGGTCGGTAGCAGGCGGCAACAGTGAGAGACTTATTTCTGGAGAGATTAATTTTTAAAATAAAGAAGAGACGATAACGTGAACACTATACAAAATACAAAATAACAAATGTGAAAACCGAGACAGTCCTATCTGGTGCAGAACACAAAGACAGAAGACAACCACCCACAATCCCCAACACAAAACAAGCCACCTATATATGATTCTCAATCAGGGACAACGATTGACAGCTGCCTCTGATTGAGAACCATATTAGGCTGAACACAGAAACAGACAAACTAGAAACACAACATAGAATGCCCACCCAGCTCACGTCCTGACCAACACTAAAACAAGCAACACACATAAGAACTATGGTCAGGACGTGACAGTCGGGGGGCTTGGGTCAGTCTGTTATATCTGGAGTACTTCTCCTGTCTTATCCGGTGTCCTGTGTGAATTTAAGTATGCTCTCTCTAATTCTCTCTTTCACTTTTTCTTTCTCTCTCTCGGAGGACCTGAGCCCTAGGACCATGCCTCAGGACTACCTGGCATGATGACTCCTTGTTGTCCCCAGTCCACCTGGCCGTGCTGCTGCTCCAGTTTCAACTGTTCTGCTTGCGGCTATGGAACCCTGACCTGTTCACCGGACGTGCTACCTGTCCCAGACCTGCTGTTTTCAACTCTCTAGAGACAGCAGGAGCGGTAGAGATACTCTTAATGATCGGCTATGAAAAGCCAACTGACATTTACTCCTGAGGTGCTGACTTGCTGCACCCTCGACAACTACTGTTATTATTGTTATTTGACCATGCTGGTCATTTATGAACATTTGAACATCTTGGCCATGTTCTGTTATAATCTCCACCCGGCACAGCCAGAAGAGGACTGGCCACCCCTCATAGCCTGGTTCCTCTCTAGGTTTCTTCCTAGGGAGTTTTTCCTAGCCACCGTGCTTCTACACCTGCATTGCTTGCAGTTTGGGGTTTTAGGCTGGGTTTCTGTACAGCACTTTGAGATATCAGCTGATGTAAGAAGGGCTATATAAATACATTTGATTTGATTTGGAGAATCTTGTAAAAAGATAACTGATCTGTTGCATCCTAAGATGCTGGGTTCTTTTACTGAATACTCCGAAGTGTACTTATAATACATGGAACAGATTTATTTAATGTTCTCCTTAACACATTACAGTCGACTACTCTCTTCAGTGTCTTCAGCCCAACTCTCCAATACATCATTGAACTTTTACCGCACTTGCATCATGGAATCCAATCACTTCAATACAAGAACTCAAACCCCATTATCATTTGTTAATTCAAATAACTCAACCCCTGCATACAAATCCCCATTGGCTATTTGCAACCATTTTACACCTAAACCCATTAACACATAATACATTTCCCAATACACCACATGAACCATTTAAAGAATACCAAATAAACATTTCCACTTGAAATTAAGTTTTGTGACTACCAATGATGACCCAAATTCAGTCTTTCACAATTTTGAGATTAGGGAAAGAGACAAACTCCCCCTAAAATCTCACTTACGTAAATCACACTGGTAAAGTGAGTCCACCTCCTGGAGTCAAATGATTCATGATCTCTTTTAAAGCAACGCGTCAAGTGGAAAATCTCACAACGCAGCATCGTGGATTAATAAATGCCTTGATCTATCTTTAAGCATCCTGAGATCTAATCGCAGGGGCCTGAAGTGCTGTACGCAGATGATGTACAGTATAAATAAAGCTGGAAGCTGAAGGGAGGAGGAAGCAAGTTCACTATATGTGTGGAGACTGTACTAGTAATGACAGGTTCACATAGCTCTGGTTTTAATGAAATCCTCCATCAAAAGGAAAAAGAGAATTGTTGTCCAACAACCAAGGGGAAGTTATAAGTGTGTATGAGTGTGTGTGTGTGTGTCCAAATGATTGTGTCTGCATGATTGAGTAGATGCATGGGTGTGTTCATGTGCGTTTTAATCAATGTGTTGTTTAATCAATGTGGACATGCTCTACTGGACATGGAGAGAGACTGATGTCCTGATGAAGTCAAAAGCAGTGCACAATGTGTAGAGCTAATGTGTCCCTTCC